>NW_028301552.1:13957500-14257500 GCF_042242905.1 Orbicella faveolata
TAAATTGACCAATCACAGTGTGTGTATTAACTGAGAGATTTAATAAAGCATCCTAAAACACACAATCAACTTAAGCTGCCACCATATTGGATTTCCACTTAGGATCAGTGCCTTCCTACAAACAACAACAAAAGGCTACTAGGTAATTGCTCATTTGCCTAAAAATTACAACTGGTTTGAAGAAAAAGGGTTGCTGTATTTGATTTCAGCATTTGCACAAACATTCAATTCAGTAAAGCTTGAGGTAATTGACTTATGCGAAAACCTACCTTTTGACGTTCAAAACGTGAGTCGAAAACCTCTAACATGACACCTGGCTCCTGTCATGTGACCTCTAGCCGTTTGCAGTAAATGTAGATCTAAAAGTCTCTATAATGAATGACTATAAATAAAAGCTGGAAAAAAAATCAAATCCCTAGTTGTATACCGTTGCTGAAAATTAAGTAATAATTAAAAATACAATGTATTATCAAATGGGAAATTATGATAAAGTTATCTAATGCACATGAATTTGAGAAATTTCAAAAATTTAAACCAGTGCATGTAAAATCACTTACACAAATAGTTAAAGGTATGTGTATTGATTTACTTTATAAACCAACTCTTTAATATTAATAGTGAGGAATTCATTTATGTACATGGCACGTTCTTTTGTAATCTTGAAAAAATATATTTATAGTATGTAATGAAGGGAAAAATTTATCCCTATAGTGTCCTGGTGAGAGACGTGGGAGGTTGCGAACAGATTCCCACCTCTCTGTCCAAGAAAGCTGTGATGAATCAAATGCTAGTGATTGGAGCACAGAGCCTCACTCTCCCACAGAAAATAATGATTTCAGCTCACTAAGGGATGATGCATTCAGACGCTCGAATAGCTCCAACTCAGAGTAATAGGTTTCTCTGCACATAAAGGTTGGATATGATGTGAAAGGAATCCTCAATCAAGTTTAATTAATAGGCCATATTAATTTTACTTTTGGTGTATGGAAAAAGAGTGGTCCTTATTTATGTGTGTGTGTGTTTTTTTTTCCTGCATTATTTTAGGTTTAGAACATATTTTATTCCTTTATTTGTGTGACTAATGATATATTTAGAACAGGACCTCTCTGTATATCACCAGTAGGTGAGAGAGCTTCCTGTAATAAATATTATTATATTATGTTTTGAAACTAGAACCATTAGATAAATAAACTTATCACCAAAAAATCAAATTTGATATAAAACACAGTGTCGCTGAATAGGAAAGCATTGATTTGTATTTCTAATCAGTGAAAACCCATGTGTAAGAACCTACACTTTTTGTACTCTGGCAAAATAGGTTCTTGTATTTGGGGGTACTTATTGGCAATTTAGGCTAAGGTTCTTATTAGGTTCTTAATTTCTATGAAGGAGATATAGTTGTTAAATACCAGAAAAATATATAAACTTGGGTTTGATCCTTAAATATATATATTTTTTTTATATGCGGTGTTATTCACAACTGTATTATGAAAGTCTAACACACTTCAGAATGTTTACGTAGTGTTGCCTCTATAACAATAGTTTATTTAATAGACCAATTTCGATATATTAAAATTCAGCCTAAAACAATAGACCCCAGTACAAGGCTCTGGGGAATAACTACAGAGTTTGTGGGGTTTATTCCCCAGAGCCTCGTGCTGAGGTCTATTGTGTTAGGCTGAATTTTAATATTATCGAAATTGGTCTATTGTAACCCACATATAGGAACCTGCTTGATCTTACTTGGCTAAGCAGGTTCTTATATCTTTAGGTTATAAAATGATACATTTCTGCCACCAGGTTCTTAAACCACTAGTTTCCCACATGTGGGTTTGTACTGTACATGGCTTGAACATAGTAGGGAGTTTGCATGGTGTGATCATTTATTTAGTGTCGTCAAGAACAAAGTGATATTTATTCTGCAGTGTATGCTTAAGTCTGCTTGTCACAGGAGCAATGTAAATGTGTAATGAAAATATTTAAATGCAATATTGTTGTTGTTGTTTTGTGTAGATAGCTGTCATTGTATTTCCTCTGGAAATGATGTCACATGCAACTATTTACCTTTAATAACAACTCATTGAGATTAGAATATCTTTTATTAGTATCACCCAACTAGTGGACTAATGCAAATCCTGCATTTTAATTGGCTATGCTACTAGAGGACTATTAGTAATAGTCCTCGAGTAGCGAAATTGGTGCAATCGAGCGTGACGCTTTCTTTCGCTATTACCAAATAAGTCTTTCTTCAACTTGCATTTGCTAACTTTATTATTGCCTTTTCTGTCCAACTAGTTGGGTGATACTAAAACAATTAGACCCTTCGCCCTCAAGGGCCACGGGTCAATAGCCCATTCGGCTTCGCCTCATGGGCTATTGACCCGTAGCTCTTGCGGGCTATGGGTCTAATTGTTAATTAGTTATCAATAGTTTCTGTTGTCAGTTTTGTTCTTAAAGAACTGTACCTTCACAACAATCGTTCTTTCAACGAAATTTTGTACTTTGTAAATTGTATACATATATACATAAATTATGTAATTTGTTGTCAATAGATCTTTATCAGTTACTTACTTAGATAAGAACCAATCAGATTTTATTTGACTCATATTAAGTTTTTTTAATTTTTTTTTCAAAAGTTCATTTTATAACACAAACATTAAGTTAAGAACAGAACATGAGTCTAAGCTTGTGCTAATGAGAACATTGTTGACTTGCTTATTTATTTCTTTTATTACACATCAGAATGAACGTATTTCAAATAATACTGTATATTTACAGAAATAATATATAGAGAGGATTAAAACTTGAAGTTTATTTTGTGTTGCATATCATCCTTACATATATGTAGGTGTATACCGTAAATCCTTGAATTACCACCCTCCTCGAATAAGCTACCCTTTTATCGGCCAAAATTTAAAATAAGCACCCCCTCCCCTCCCCCCATTTTGTTGACAAGTAATGAGACAACAAATGATGTATAGTTTCCGTCATTTAGTATTAAATTTGTGTGTTGCTTCAGTTTGTGCAAACATTAAGTCTGGAAAAAAATTACAAGTACTAACGGTGCCACAATTTAAACTTAAGGATCAGTTTTTTATGCTGATAAACAGCTTATGTTGTTGTTTACGCACAGATGATGTATTTTAAGAAAATGATCATGTCAGGTCATGATTTGGGAAAAATTGAGTAAGTGCCCCCCCCCCCTCAAAAAGGGCCCCCCTGTCTTCTCCTAGATTTGAAATAAGGGCCCCAGGTGCTAATTTGAGGATTTATGGTAAGTAAGTTTATTAAATGGCTTGGAACCAATGACTGAGGAAATGGGTGCATTCTCACTACATGTACATCTAATATGACATTGTATTTTAAAGGATTAACTTTTCTTGGCTCAGAATAACAGCCTGCCATTAAAATGTAGGCGAAATATCAGAGTTTGCAGGCGAAAATAATTTTGAATGATGAAGTGGAATTCACAGTCAATGGCAGGTGATGTTTTATGGTCCTTCAATGTTTTATACTGTTATGATTACTTTTATCAATCAGGGTTTAGTTTTTGGCAGTTCCAAAAATGTTACTACTATGCCAAATGATCAAAAACTGCTCTAAGATGATTGTGTTGTTCTATTTAAAACCCTTTCCAGTATTTCCAATTTTAGTCCAATTTAATGTTATTTTGATGTTCTGTTACCTGGCAACAGTTACTTGGCAACAGTAATTAGCACTGACCAGTAACGTTTACGAAGATTCAGAAAAAACCTCAAAAAAGGGTTGATAATTTCCATCCCCCCTGGCATTATGATCATCAAAGATGGCAAATGATATATGCTTGTATCTATTCACAAATTCTTCCTCCAACAACACTTCCTTGAAGAGGTGAGCCATGTGACGGGCAGGGTTTCTAAATGCACCGCATCCAAGAGCTGATAAAACCAGCGCATCATGGCCATGGTACAGACCTGTAGACAGCAGGCAGCGTATCTTTCGTTTTGTATTTTCAGCCACTTGAGGGATGAGTCTTTGTTTATCTTTCGTAAGGGGGGGATGGGCATAGGCTGAGAGAGCAAGGAAAGACATGGGCACTGGTTTGGAAAGAAATGCATATCCTTCTGCCTCGGACGCTCGTATGATGAAGACATTTTTCGAGTAGACACATGCAAATTCTGGGAGTCTGTATGTCCATTTTCTTTTGGGATCAAATTCTTTGTCAGGGTCGGCTAAATGTTGGACATAGTTTGTCCGACGGAACAAGTTCTCCTCTTGAGCCCCAGCTCCTGACAGGTAGCCTCCCCCTGGCAAAACAAAATGAAGGTCCTCATGATTATTTGTAATAGTCTAAGAAGAACGAAAACTGCAAGATTGTAAATAAAATTATGACAACAGATCTTTTGCACTTGGAACATAAGCTTCCTCTAATAATCCCTCCAAATGGCTCTCTGTCGTAAGTCCCCAAATGGATGTTCCCACTATTTACACTATTTGTACATGTAACTTGTGACTGAGATCCAAACCATTTTAATTATTGCAGACTAATTTCACCAGTTTTAAACTTGATCACAGGATCTTGCAATTTGTTTATAGTTTGTGCTACTATAGATCATGCAATGTTACATAGTTTTAATAAAATACTTATGCAATATTTATGACCTACATGTAGTCTATAAGCCCAAAACAAAAGATATTTCTCTCTCTCCTTCACAAAGGCTCAAAAGGAGGTCTAGAGGTTGGGAGCATCCACTGAGTGATGGGAATGCAGACCCAGGGTTAAGCCTGGTTCTCATATGCCGCCGACATACCTGGGACATAGCCGCCGGCATGGCCTGGGACACCGTTATAGCATATGTGAACGTTAATTTTATCGCCGAATCGTAATCTATCCCAGGCATTGACCGTCGGCTTGCCTGCGAAGTTGAGCTGAGTTCAACTTCACAGGCAAGCTGGCGGTTGTTGGTGGTTGTCGGCGATGAAAATATTTTATGTGAACATCATCTGCGGATGCAACGTACTCCAGTAAGACGATTGGATCCATATTTACAGGTAAAATATTTGGAAATTGCACAATTCGATTTGCATTTCGAGTAAATTTGAGTATGTCGGCGATCCATCGCAGATGAGCCAGGGACCCACTGAGACAGATCGCCAAACGTTGTCAGTTGCAACCGGCGACTACGTCGCAGGTAGGTCGGCGGGATATGAGAACCAGGCTTTACCTGACCCTTTGTGCCTGCACTCACCTTGCACAGCAGATTTCTATGACAAACGTCCGAACCTCTGCTGAGGAGAGAGTGATAATGAAGAACATGTACACGTTTATTGTATTGACAGACTGTAACAGAACTTTTTCAAAGGGTTTTGTAATCCGATCTGTTTTTTCCTTCTTGAATTTTGAATCGGCGGCTTCTGTCCATCTTCATCACAGTTGCAATTTGTAGGTTTGTTATAATTGCAATGACAAACCTACAGATTGCAACTCTGATGAAGGTGGATAGAAACCACCGAAACTTCAGAAAAGGAAAACGAGATCAGATTATAAAAACCTTAGAAAATTTCTATCACGTACTGATCGCAACACTGGAAGTTGTAAGTAAACAGAGCTACCCGTCAGGTATCACACCTACCCGGTCTCCGAGATGAAGCCATATTTAAAACAGCTGGATTAAACCCTTCATTCCTCAAGCGAATCGCTTCCTCAAGGCAATCTGCATTGACCACAACTATCTTGGTTTTAAAATCCTCACATTCCGCCGTTCTTCTCGGCGGAAGTTCTTCAATGTGAAGAGTTGTTTTTCTGGCATCTCTTGAGACACTTTCGTGATCTGTAAATGTGACCTGAGAACCGTCTTCCAGTGTGTACTTGAAGTTTTTACAGGCTTCTAGGGTTTGTTGTATGATTTCCACTCGCAGTCGGCGTTTACTATCATTTTTCGAAGATCTGAACTCTGAAAGCCAGGCCTTGGGGTTGAAAATCAGTTGATTTGACTCCGTTGAAGAAGAGCTGCAGCTGTCTTTAGCTGAAGCCATACCAATTCGGAGACAGATGTTAGTTATCGATCCAACTTCAGTATTTATAAATTTACCTACAAAATTCGCTATGTTGCCCACTGCCTGTGCAATCCATCTCATGTCTCATCACGGATCTTCCGCTGAAACGGCCAGGCGCTTCTTGACTTGTGTTCAGGTCAGCGGCTATACCTATTAGGCCCAGGTTCCTGAATCGCACACCTCGCACCAGCCGCCATATTGTGTTAAGATTTGGATGTCATCATGGTAGGGAATGTGTCCGGTTCTTTTATTGCACGTTTATCTTTTATTATTGGCTTAGGTCAAGCTTTGCTTACTAACATAATCTTTGATTAATCAGGGTAAAGCAAAAAAGACGCGAAAATTTGCAGCTGTCAAGCGAATGATCTCACCAAAGGACATGAGAATGTGAGCAAAGTTTTGTTCTCCTTGAAACGATTTGCCCGACTAAAACGCTTTTCTGCATAGGTACAGCTAGGTAATTGTGATTTTCTGTTCCTTTTTGATCAGAAAACAAAACCAAGAAAAGGAGAAAGAGAAAAGGAAGAAGCAGGAAGACAATGAAACCCGCCACGTGTATGTGTTCTTCATCCGTAATTTATGCTAATTTACCCCCCGAAACATGACCTGAATTGTCCCAATGTTACCATACATCAGGTTTACGTGAGTTCTCAGAATTTGGCAGTAGATCAGGATGATCAGTTGCTTGATAATGTAATGCATTTATTATTATGTTGTCATGGGAAATCGAGGTTTGGTGAAATGAACTTGTTTTGAACAAGAATCAGAAGAAAAAGCTAATTAATAGTGGCAACTGATTGGAACAATTCTGTCAAACTGATGAATTAGGTTATTTTTTGTCAATGTAGATGTAAATATACCACTCTTCCATGTGTGTGTTGTGGGAACATAAGGAGGCAGCAGCATATGCCCTCATCCATGGTTTTGTCTTTCTTTGAAAGAGTTAGTGACCATATTTTTTTTTATCTTTTCAAGACTGCAATGTGTTAATATCTGTAAATGTGGATTATGCAGAGTGCTCTGCAAGAACATACATGTACATGTAAATATACCACTCTTCCATGTATGTGTTGTGGAAACATAAGGAGGCAGCAGCATATGCCCTCATCCATGGTTTTGTCTTTCTTTGAAAGTCAGTTAGTGACCATATTTTTTTATCTTTTCAAGACTGCAATGTGTTAATACTGTATCTGCTAATTTTCTTCCATGCAGGGAACAATCATCATCTGCCCTGTTCTTTCAATACAACACACAGCTTGGACCTCCATATTATATTCTGGTTGACACCAATTTTATCAACTTCTCCATTAAGAATAAACTGGATATTGTCAAGTCCATGATGGATTGCTTATATGCAAAATGTAAGTAATTACATGTCCTTCCCCTAAGTACTGATCAATTATGTACCTTGAATGTTTGTGAACCTTTTTTAGTTTATGCCTCGCAGCTGAATGTCTCCTAGTCAATCATGATGATTTGCACTGGGTTATGAGTCAATGATTCCCCTGCATCACTGAATTGCAAATTATTTTTTGTACATGTATAATATTTTTACTTTTAGTTATATATTTGTAACTTTAATTTGCACTGTACCCTTGTTTTAATTTTATTATATTTTGTTTCTGTTCTGTTTTGTTGGCTGACAGTGCAGTGTACAGTTTAGGTCCACCATCTTGTAATTTTTGTCATTGTTACTTTACTAGGTGTTCCCTGTATTACTGATTGTGTAATGGCAGAGTTAGAAAAACTTGGCTCTAAATACAGAGTGGCACTCAGGTAAATGGAGCTGGGATTAACATTTTTATTTGGATAATATTCAAGCAAAAGAAAGAAAAAAATATGCTACCAGAAGATAAATACAGTCTCAAAGCTAAATGAGTATTGCTTACTGACTGGATGGAACATGCTTGACAGACTTAAAGAGCTTTTTGCCTTTGATGGATGTACCGAGCCTTCTACATTTGCCCCATTGTATATTGACATCAAAATAATATTTTGTTCTCAATACCAGTAGTATGAGAAGCTGCCAGCTTTTTTCCGTTTCCACCATACTCAAACTATCGATTAGATATTAGATGCAGATGGTAGTTCATTATTCACAAAAACTGTAGAATATCAGTGTTAATATCATATTCGCCAAGGAAACTACTTTGCAACACTTCCCTTAATTTCTTCTAATTGTATGAGAACACTTCTGTTGCATGTTCAAGTGAACAACAAATGCTATAACTTTATCCTACAATAAACTGATACCTCTACTTATCAGACTACTAGTGTATCTGTAGGCTTATTGTGTAACAGTACTGTATGCATGTAGTTGCATAATCTCAAGATTGCTTGTTTACAAATTAACCACCATTGTCACTATTCTGGCTATTATGATGATTTGCACTGGGTTATGAGTCACTGGCAATGATTCCCTTGCATCACTGAATGGCTTGAAGTTGAAAATTACTTTTATGCACAGGTACATGCATTTTATCATTCCAACATTGTGTAGTTCAAGAAAATAATTATCCATACCTCCCCCATGGAAGGGATTTTTTCTAAGACCCCCCCCCCCCCACCCCTCTGGAAATTCCAATAAAGCTTCACACATTTCTTTTATTTTTTTGGTCTTACAGAACCCCCCACCCCCCAAGAAATTCCAATCCCTTCTGTGGGGTGGGGGGGGGGGGGAGTATCGATATTTTCTGGACCTGCACACATAATAGTATCCTCTTCCTTTTGCAAAGGAAATGCTATAACATTTTGCAGTCTTCAGTTTAATGGAAAAATGAGATATTTTTGATTGTGTGATTTCCTGTAGGATGGCAAAGGATCCACGATTTGATCGTCTTCCCTGCATGCACCGAGGAACTTATGCCGATGACTGCATAGTGAACAGAATACAACAGGTAGTGTTTTTGTTTTTCTCTCCACTTAAGTCCAAGCAGGTTGTTTGAAAAGGTAATGATGATGATTTGCACTGGGTTATGAGTCAATGATTCCACTGCATCACTGAATTGCCATACATTTTTATTTCTATTTTTTTTAATTTCTTTTTTGATTCAGAGTTTTAAATAGATAAAACTGCAGTACAATGAGTACATGTATCACTAACAAAGTGTACTCTTATGAGTGCAAGCACTGTATCATTTCCTTTTAGGCCAAGACAATAAACCTGACAAAGGCGAGGCCATTTTCAAATTTAGTGTTATTGCACATAGCATTGACTTGAAACTGTTTTTCAGTTTTTGTTTTGTTGTTGTTTTGTTGTGTTTTTTTTGGGGGGGGGGTGGGGGGTGGGGGATGGGGTGGGGTAGGTTCAATTCAGTTTTTTTGTTTTATCTTTGTTTGTTTGTCTGATTGGTTTCAAAAAAGAACTGTACCACAGTTTTCAAAGCTAAAGAATGAATTCTGAATCTACGTGGAAAGTATCTGTTCATGTAGTTGTAACATGAAGGCAATGTAGTTGTCAGATGAGACTGCAGCTTAATACAGATGTTGGTCATTTACTGGCCCATATTATGTAACTGGGATCACATGAAATCCTGTCGAAGTTCTTGTTTGTGTTATTCCTTTCAGCACAAGTGTTATATTGTGGCAACATGTGACCGAGATTTGAAAAGAAGAATCCGCAAGGTTCCAGGAGTCCCTATTATGTACATTTCACAACACAAGTAAGACTACAAAGAATTCTGTTGGTTTATATATCAACAATTTGTTAATGATATCTGTTTGTTTGTTTGTTTGTTTGTTTGTTTGTTTTTTGCTTTGTTTTTGTTTTGTTTTTGTTTTAATTCCAGTTTAAATAAAAAGTTTACACATTAGCCAAGGTTAAAGTAACAGTAACAGTTGTAACAGTTGGCCTACATGTATCAGCTAGGCTAGCAATTTACTCCAGTCTTCAAAAATTTAATATTAGTGTATGGCAGGTACAATATACAGTTTTAACCGTCCACATCTTTGACCTTGTTGTGAGGAGAAAGTCTAAATTGCCATTGGCAATAATGATGAATTGCACTGGGTTATGAGTGAATGATTCCACTGCAGCACTGAATTGCCAGCACTGGAACCCCGGCAGTATGTTGTGGCGGCTTGTTGGTGCAAAAGTTCTTGTCTGGTTCATTAGGCCTTGTCTCCAATGAGAAAAGGGCCGGTATTTTCTTTGCTGTTGTAATCAGTTAGTTGTTTTTCCACTTCCCTGCTTACATTTTTTCTAGTCATAGATGTAATTCGGTTTTTTTTTTTTCTGTTATGTAGGTACACAATTGAAAGAATGCCTGATGCGTATGGAGGTAACTATTTTTCAATTTAGTCTCTTACGGTTCCAATCAAGTGTCGATTCAGTATAGATGGTAAAATGAGCTACAATGTAAGAGTTTTTCCTTTCGCTTTTGTTGCAGCTCCAAGAGTTTAAACAGAAATACGCTCGCTGGAGACTGTTGTACTTGTTGCTGACAGCGACCCACTGAAGGAGTCAGGATGAAGTGAATGAGCACGCTGTTATGTTGTGCATTTTTTGCGGTCTTGCACAAGGCGGAAGAGGCGCCCTGGTCTCGCAGGCACGTGGTCAAAGAACGTATAGCCAGTGTAGTTGTCGAGATTTTGCGCATAAGCACTTCGCAGTTTACGTGAGTGGCGAAGCCGCGAGGAGAGCAAGGAGTTGTCAAGTGGAGATCCCGGCGAAAATTTTCGCTAAGGGTTTCCCAGGTGGCTAAAATTCCCTCGCGGTTCCGCCTCCGAAAGGAAGCATTAACGTGCGAAATCCCGTCAGCTACGCTAGCCAAGAACGGAGAAGAGAGAAAACAGAGTCACTGATATTTCCGTCTGCCAGTCGGAACAAAAGAAAAGAGAAACTTGTGCATCCAACAAGTGATCAAAGCGTGCTCTAGAATGCACTGGTTTTCGTGTTACATCTGGTTCAAAGTCCTCTTTCTGGCTGGTTAGGTTGAACACATGATCATCCAAAGCTGATTCTGAAGGACATTGAAAAACATCTTGAGGGTTCAGAGTGCTGAATAATTACAAGAATTAAACCGCACGAAGTCTTTTTGTAAATTAAAAAAATCGAAAATAAAAATTTTTGATTCTAACAGTTCTACTTGCTGATTATAATGTGGATGGGTGTAACGTTTTTCATTATCGGGAGAAAACTACAGAATAAATCGTCACGCAACTGTCTTTTCTACATGCGTGACGTCAAAAAAGTTACAGAGGGTCTGTATGGGGTTTCACTCAACCTCATTCCCAGGGTTCTGTCTCTGTGGTACAGAGAGGACCCAACGAGGTTGAGGTCGCTCTTATCAATTAACTTTCGGCTATTTCCTAGTTAATTAAAAAAAATTTCCCTCATCTATCTCTGAATTTTGCAGATCATCACATCTCATAACTTGAAAAATGCGTCATTTCTCAACTGAAAATTTATTCCTTTTTTTTGTTGTTTATTTTTTGTTTGTTTGTTTGGTTGGTTGTTTTTGACCAGTTCACAGCTATCACTTAAATTCAGACCCTCTTTAAATTAAAACTTTCGCGAATCAGCGGCTTCCCGAGCCGGTTTCAAGAAGGCCTTTTAGACTAAGATGTCTCGTAAGTATTGTTCGGATATAAAAGCTGATTGTTAGGCAATGCTTAGGATGCCTATTAACTAGGGAGGGCTTCGTGAATCCCAGCTGCAGGTTGCATCGATGTAGAACTTAATAAAACGCAATAATTAGAAATTTGTTCCAACTTAAATAACCGACAATTGACAAAGTAAAAATCTATTATTGTATAAGCCGAATGAAACATTCGACTAAGAACTGTATTTCACAATAACTTCGAGTGCTTTTTCGTGTGTTTATAATTTGTTCCATTACGGATCACTCGTAAGACGATTTCGAAAATTTAATACTGAGATGAAGGAAGAAACCGGTCTTCCCTTAAGATATGGAGTCCAGTACGTTTTGCCGATTTTATTTGCATACGAGGGTATTATTGCGAATTTACGTTTTGAAGATTGGAAGCCGAACTTTTCATAAACTATGGCAAACAGTCAAATTATATTTGGCCAGTTCACCAAGTATTGAATCCGGGTTAATGCTCTTTCTGAGGATGTTGAATTTGTAATTAAGTTTAGCAATCTCTATATGCTTTCGTTCTCTTACTACTGTGTATTTTTTTCATCAAACAAGAAAGTAAAACCCCTCAATGCGCATTCGTAAAGAATGTTCTGTTGTCCATTCTTTGTTTAGCTGGCGCTCACGAACTTCGCAACGTCATGAAAGGAGATTTGCCGTTCCCATGGAAACCTTGATTCGCTACCGCACCTGACAGAAGTTTGGACAAGACAACTGCCTGGTTGGGAATCAAGACAAAAGAACAGCAAAATAGACTTTTAAGTCATGTCGGCAGGTGGATTAAACACAATTTCTGAGTCGCCAGTTGACAGTTTGAGAGATAGCGATCAATTCAGCATAAAGGTTAAGTCTTAATTCGAATTGAAATCGCGTATGAGGTGGAAAATTTTATCAACCCGAACTGATAAAATCTCATTTGCTTCGCTCTGTTTTCATTCAGGGAGATGCTCTAATGGAAGAAAGCGAAAACGAGGAAGCTCCAGGGACGACCGAAAGTGTCGGCGGTTTTTTCATAAAACACGGAACTTTCATGGGAACGGAAAACGAGCTTGCAGTCTCGCAAAACTCTGACGTAGCAGCAAGTGATAGCGACTACGACACCGACCTTGATACGGAAGGTAAGCTTAAATTCAAGACTTTTTTCAAGATGGTGCAAACTTTTAGTTGGGAGCTTTCATTGCAATAATGTTTTGGTTTAATTAAGGTTTAAGTCTAAACAGCCGGTGGATAAATTAAATTTTGTTTACTAGTACACGAGTGATAACTACGTTTTGCTTATGTTTGAATTTTACTTCGCATGTTCTTACTTTTTAATTACCCTAAAACAGTTTTTGAATTTATTAAATTGCCAGCTCAGTTTATGATCGTTGAAGAGTTTTGATTTGCATAAGAGGAAATTTAGAAGTGGCCATTGTCTGTATACAAACATAAACAGCAGTCTAACCCTTGCAAAAAGCGAATGTTATGGGAAAAAACAAAAAAAATACTCTCCAAAGGTAAAGCTCGGCAAAGCTAGTGAGAATAATTGTCTCTCGCACAATAAATGAATAATTCAGCCAGGACAGCCTGGAGTCGGTCACTTTGAAACTCCGCGAGCTTTTTCGTAATTAAAATTTCTACCCAGCACTGATACCTAGCAATGAGTTTCATTTAAATAAATATATAGCTGCTAGTTAACTAAATTTGTTCAAGCTTCCTTTCTTTTCGAATTTTAATACCCAAAACATACTTGATGAAACCGTTTTGAGCCCACAATCAATTAGCAGCAACAGAATGGGAATCAGTTAAAATTTAAACGACCCTTTTCAGCGAAAGAGCGAATAAAAAAATAATAAACCGGAAATGTTTTTCTTCAATTGCATGTCTTTTTCTTTAAATTCTATAGGAAAATGTGAAAAGAACTTTCAATATTGCTATCCGCACTTGCAATTATCATTCAAATTGTTGCTGCGTTGCTCTCTTCGGAAACGAAATTACAACTGGGAAAAAGAAGGAACGAGTGAAAAGGTTATTTATATCAAGTGACGACGAGTTTTCATCGGTTTTGTAAAATAATATTTTCAAGTTGATAAACGCAGCCCAACAATTTATTTAGAAACGAATAATTTTATTCATTCGTGCAATCAGTGAAGACTTTTTCGAGCCTTCCCCAAGAATGAAAGGAATCAGGAATATTTCAACTCACAGAAGGCTTGCCCATAGCAGGCTTCATTCATGTTGCCGTATAAACAGTTTACTGCTAGAGTTAATAATTTACACTGCCAGAAATCTAAAATGCTTTCCTTATAAACTTTTGACTACTACTGCTACTGGTAGTGCTAAAGCGTCCGATGGCTAAGTCGAGCTAAGCAATTTTAGGCTCGAACCTAGCGTTCTTTCGATCCGAAACCGGGACGCCCAAACTCTTTGATTGCGAGTGAGACCCGCTTGCACTTTTAATATAAGAGAAACATTTCAAATTTCACTTCTCTATCTCTACACTGGAAATAATGTCCGAGCTGAGTGTGCATTACCTGGATAAAACTCCTTAACTTTTGAATAATTATACAATGGCGGTTTTCTTAACGTGAATTTCAGAGCATTCAGAAAAGTACGATTCGACGGGAAGGAAGGTGTACCTGGCTGCCTGCAAATGCTTGGACATAACACCTGTGTCGTTCTTCTTGAAGAACATCGAAGAAAAGCATCTTGATTTCAAACACCGACTGCTGGGGCCAAAAGGAGGAAGGGCTCTTGCAGCTGCTTTGGAGGTGTGAGTTCTGACCTGAAAAAATGTCCTCACCTTTTCAAACCAAACGTTTAAGCATTTCCTCTGTTTTGTTTGTTTGTTTGTTTTGTTTATGTGAAATAAACGGTAGCTTAAAGGCGCAGAAGAATTTACCCCCATCATTTGTGCGCGACGAATTAACAAACACCAACTTTATGATTTGGAACAAAGTTGTTTCTTATCCACAATTTCTTCCAAGACTGATTAGATTCTGGGCGGATTTTTCAAGAAGTTGGCTAAATGGACCCCTATTTACCAGTTTGGTTTGGCCTTCTTGTTGTTCGTTAATCTCTGAATCGAGGAAATTGAGCAAACTTTTGTCTTTCTCGCTCTAGTCATTCGTCTGTAATTCAGGAATGACAATGAATGACCATGAATACTTTGACCTGTGAATCATTGTTACTTTTGTCTCATGTAGCTCAACACCACATTAACCAGTTTAAACCTTCACGATAACTACTTAGAGGGAGAGGGTGGGTCGGCGATTGCAGCGATGCTGAAAGAAAACTGTTACATCACAGAACTTGTAAGTAGCCAGGCTGATATAGAAGTTTCATAGCAGTTGTTAAAGTATTCAAATACACTGCAACAGAGATTTCATTGGCCTTTTTCAGCAGAAGGGCAACTGGTTTTGACAGGCGGGCAGCACTTCTTTTTTTTTCCGTAAGAAAAACTTCCCCAAAATAGTCAAACCAGGTGGGCAAAATCATCCCCACGGCCAGTCAATTTGCCTGGTACCTCGCGCTTAATGAAACCCGTGCACTGTCATCATGGGTTTTGAAAAGCACCTAGAATTCTCTATCTTAGGTCATTTTAAAGAAAAATAGTGTCTTTTCGATTCGAAAGTTTTTTTTTTTTTTTTTTTTTTTTACCGTGGCTTCGTCAGGTCGAAATCTAACCTGAATTTTGTTTTTATATTGTAGGATGTGTCTTCCAACAAGCTTGGTGCTCGAGGTTGTCAATGGATGTGTGACATGCTACAGAACAACGTCAACTTGCTTAAAATAGACTTGGCAAATAACGGCTTCACTGATAAGGATACTGCTTATCTACTTGATGCTCTCAAGGTACTGTGAGGCTGGAAAATAGAGCCGTTGTTTCCCGTATGTTGGGGGCAGAGAAAAACAAACCAAAAAGAAAACAAAACAATAGTACCACAACAACAACTAAATGTAACGCAAAAAGGAAAATTAGTTTTTGTTCGATCTCACGGCCATCTTGAAGTATAAAATTTAAACACAGCTAGCGGGTAATTCTTTTTTTTTTTTTTTCTATAAGACCAAGTAGTTTTTCTCGGGAAGAGTTCGGATTATTATTACGATGGCCTCTCTGTTTTTGTGATAACACAAACCTCTCGGGCAATAATTCTATAGCTTTAATTTAAGTAGTTGTTCAGTCGATGAGCTACACTATTTTCTATTCACCCGATATACAAGCTAAAAATGCCTTTAGATACTGTAAGCTGAACCGTAACTACGTGAAGTGAGCTATTGACTGCATATCGTTATAGACACCCTGTTTTGTCTTCGCTTACGCAAAAGCTGGACCCTCTATCATGAGAGGAGTAAGTACAATTCTTATAGGGGGAAGGGGAGGGGAGCTCCCAATTCTTATAGGGGGAGCTCCCAGTAGTGATAAGTAACTAGCTTGGTTTTGTGAGATAGGTAACAGAGTTTTGTTGTTTTATTATTCTTATTATTTAAAGGGTAATGATAAGCTCACCTGGATGAATCTCAGCCACAACAAGTTCTCGGAGGAGTCTGGAGAAAATCTAGGACTTGGAATAAGTGAGATACAGATTACGCTGTTATGTTTATGACTGGATTACGGTGCCAATGAAAAGGGCGTTACGGCACCAAGTCGTCGTCGTATCGTTTACGTTTGAAAACGTTTTCGCCTTTTGCATAATCCAGGCATATATCATGATTTGTTAAATATAAGTTGCAATACCATTTTCCCCTTTGAGGAAGCATTAAGAGAAAAAAAAAATGGGTTGAGGCACACGCAACAAGCGGAATTTGAGATGGCTTAGGTTTTCTTTTTTTCTTTCTTTCTTTTCCTTTGGTTTTTCTTATTTTTGATGACGTCGCTTAAGCTTTTTTGTTTCGTTGACGTTAATTTTAATGGTCTTTGTGTCCGCTGAATATACTTTCGCTTGAACATCGAGGATTTTTGAAAACATCGAAAAACACGTGTCAATTCTGAGGAGGGTATTCTTCGATTTTTAGAGTGAGAAATCAGTGCACTTAAATCATGTATACCTGATCCAATTCATCCTCCCGTGCTCATTGGACATCTTTTAAAGACTTGTGAATAACATGTTGTCTTGTGAAAAGTGATGCCTTTTCACGAGCAGTGCAGGATCCATGGTTCCTCGGTCCCGGATTTTTCTGCCTAAGTTCGAACAGGAAGCCTTTCATGTTCCCCTTAGAATGCAACTTCTACTCAGCTCTCTGATGGAGGCGCGGTGGCCTCATGGTTAGTGCGCTCGCCTCCTGATCGAGCGGTCCGGGTTTGAGTCCTTGCCGGGGACATTGTGATGTGTTCTTGGGCAAGACGCTTTACTCTTACAGTGCCTCCCTCCACACAGCGAATTTAATGCTGGGTGTAACCCTGCGATAGACTAGCATGCCAACTAAGGGGAATATAAATACTCCTAGTCGTTCCATGCTACAGGAACCGGAGATACGCGCCGACCTGATGGGCCACTTGGCTCGTATGTAGACTTAGACTTACTTGTAACTGTACATTTTTACCTTTCACAGCTTTCTGATAGTGTTTTATGATGCAGGTTTCAACGATGCACTGGAGTACTTGGACCTGAGCTGGAATCACATTCGTCGAAAGGGTGCGATTGAAATTGCCAACGGGCTGAGGGTAAGATTGAGTAAACCACAAAGGCAAGAACGGACAGAGATGATGAATGCGGAATTGGACCCCGTTAATTATAATTAACATTAGTAAATGCCCAGAAGGGAGAAGTTTTACTCCAAGTGTTTGACTGAGAAAATTCCAATTTGCCATTTTTTTTACTACAAGTACAAGTCATGGGTTGGAATCTCGGTCGAGCCTAATATTTTTTCCTTAGGTTATATTTACTCAACTGCTTAAATTGCGTACATAACAGCAATGATCTCCATGTCCTTAAGTTGTCTTACTTTAAATATAAAAGAAAAATGTGAAAATGAGAACATTAATGGGGTGTGGTATGCTTCAGTATTTGGTACGCCATAATTATCACGTGTATCTTTTTTCATCAACCAGGTGTCTACGTATATTATGTATACGAGATTGTATTAAAAACTGGATCATTTGATAATGCAGTTCAAGTATTTTCATTGGCTTAGCCATCATGGTATATGAGCCATTATCCCATGCATGCTCCGCAAATATGATAAGCGTACGCGCGATTTTTGGGGGGCGTTTGTATTTTTATTTTATTTTAGTTTTCTATATTTTGGGGGCGTTTGTAATCAAATAATTATTCAACTCTAGCTAGCTGGATATGAGATGGTTATAGCCAACTCGGCGCTATACGCCTCGTTGGCTATCTATCACCTCGTATCCATCGCGCGCTCGTGGAATAATTGCTAAATAATGTAATTCATATATAGCTGCAGAACGGAGAGATTCCAGCCTCATGATTGGCACCATAGTTAGAGGCTAGTGTCACCGATAGTAAAGTGAGCAAAATAATGATAGCGATTTTAAGTCCTTTTACTTAGTTATTCTTCTATTTTAGACGAATTGCACTCTGAAGACGTTAAATTTGTCGTTTAATGGCTTCTCCAACGACGGAGCTGTTGCGTTGGGTGAAGCTATCAGAGCGAATAATACACTGACGGAGTTGGACATAAGGTGAACATGGATAAACAAATGCAACGTATCAAGTGGAGTATAACAGTGGAACATATGTTTCAAAGTTTGGTTAATAGTGGGGTTATTGGTTAACCCCGCTATTAAGGAAGTTTTTCATAGATTTCTAAAAGTATTTGAAAAAAAGCTGACTCTAGTTTAGGAACGTATGTCTATCGGGTGAGTACAAGCACATTATTATTGTTATTTTTTGCATCATGACACCAGAAAGAAAGATTTTTTCGCTCTGCTAGGATATTCTTTGCAGCTGGATATTGAAGTGAGCAGAATCTCGACAGAGAGAAGGGACAGGGGGGACGATTTGGTATCCACCTTGTAGTCCTCTCTCCTCTCCCTGAAAGATAGCTATCAGACATTTACTTTGATATCAAAACCTTACGTACCAAATTTCTGTGAAACTTACTTCTCGTCTAGCAACAACAGAATAACAGCACAAGGTGCTCTGTGTATCGCTAAAGGACTGGAAGGAAATAACACACTGGAAGTTCTCAAGGTGATTTTTTTTCTTTTGTAATAATATCCTGCAGTAGCGTTCGCTACTAATATCGCCGCACAAATCGGCTGCTTAAGGAGTTTAGCTGCACTAAGAACGTTCAAATTCAGATTCACCGGGCTCAAATGTTCTTCTTCTTCTTTTTTTTTTTTTTTTTTTTTTGATATTAGGTAAATACACTTGATCATATAGTTCAGTTTGGTTTTCCTCGGCGGACGTATTACCAAGTTGTTCATTAAAAAGTGTTCCTTGAGTGTCAAAAGTAGGCGCAAGTCTTCCCGCGCTTCTCACCGGCTGCACATATCTGCTTCGAGTTTTGATTGGTCAATTGGATTGTCTGTGTTGTTTGTGATTGGCCAGAGATATGACTTAGGACACTCAATTGAAAACCGCTATAACAGCGTAATTAGTTCCATACCCAGTGCTAACGATTACATTCCTAGCAATAAATAAAAATAATCAAAATAATGAATCAGAATAGATGATTTAGTATACCTTGTGTTCTTCGCAGATTGGAAGCAATCCGATCGACACTGTGGGAGCTTGTGCTATTTTGGCAGCAGCGAAAAACTACTCTGATAGCGCTTTAACAGAACTTCATTTTAAGGTAACGTGTTACACCTATAAGAACCCTTCTCTATTAATCTACCTGTCTCAGAGCCAAAGAGGTCACGTGGTCTAACACTACGTTACAAACCAATCAAAAGTAAAAATAAGAGTGTAACAGGGAGCTCGAGAAAGCATGGGAAAGGTCGCCTCAATGACATATGAGATTCTCGCCAGCTCTCTCGCAATCGTAGGTTGTCCGGCACGAAGGAATTTTATCTCCTTCAACCCGCCAAATCTACAGGCGGAAATTTCTTTCTGTGCCGTTTATCCAATGAAAAGCATGAATTTTGAATGATTTGTCACTCAAACGATACACGCAAACGTGTGATCCCAAATAAATTACCGGGAAAATCGGCTACCCCATCGTAACTTTAAGAATATTTGAACACTGATAGCGACTTATATAATAAGACCAAAATGTTCGTTTGAGATAAGTAGCATGGGATAATGACGTTTTTGTAACACATATCACATATTGACGCGATGAAATTCAAACAGTCGCTATCTTGGATCCACCGTTTATTGATTTTTCAAAAACGTCAGAACACCATCAAAACTGTCTCCTTATTTCCTTAAATACTGACCAAGTTATAAAT
Organism: Orbicella faveolata; assembly: GCF_042242905.1. Classification (NCBI taxonomy): domain Eukaryota; kingdom Metazoa; phylum Cnidaria; class Anthozoa; order Scleractinia; family Merulinidae; genus Orbicella; species Orbicella faveolata. The sequence goes on from NW_028301552.1 coordinate 13,977,478, forward strand.
TATTTAAGTCAGCGCGGGTATTTTCCGTCCCTTCCACTGGCCTTATGGTTTTAAAATGATAATTATGCCACATCCTTTCAATATTGCTAAAATTCGCGTTGCAAATTCGAGGAAGACGCAAATGCTTTTGTAAGAACATTGGGAGAAAGGATGAGAAATGTTCAGAGAGCCCTGTGTGGAGATAGAACTGCACTTTAAATCGAAACTAGAGAAACGCTGTAATGCTCTTATGCAGGATGTATATCTAGACGAGGAGTTTGAGAAACTTCTAGAGGAAGTTCGTGAAGTCAAGCCGGACATTCAAGTCATAGCAAATCTAAAGCCGGGTGTCAAAGATCCACTCAGTGTCGTCAAAACCTTCATCTCAAGTAATCAAGATCAGTGGCTGGAACTCTGTCAGCAGTTTGACTCTCAAGGCGTGCTTAAGATTACAAGGACTGACTTTGTTAAATGCCTGAAGGTAGGCTGGACTTAACTTAATATTTTCTAACGCACATTTTCAAGTAATTTGTACGTCAAAGTTAGCAGCAGTTCTCGGTAGCTCGTGTAACATATCCAGTAAGCACACAAACAGCATAATCAAAGCACTTTATGCGCAAACCTGTGATTTTCCGACTTGAGGTTTAATGTGAACCACAATATAATACTTACATGTACTTCGATTGTTCTCTTTTGTTGTATTGGGCTAGAAAAATTGTACTTCATAGATATGTAATTTCCTTTTCAATTTTTAAACTCCTTGTACATAACTTTGCGATAATTTTTAAATTCTGAATTTTTTATCATGTAGTCTTAATTTTACGCAAGGCCCCTTTTGATACCAGCCTATGGCTGATAGGGCTACCATGCCTAAATAAAGATGACTTGACTTGACTTGACTTGACTTGACTACAACCCGTAACTTCACCACAACCCGTAACTTGCTTAGGCAGTCACGGGTTAAAAAGGACACCGTTTCATGGCATTTTTCTACAGCTGATCCCCCTACAAGGACAGTGACGAGGCAAAAAGATCATTTCTGCATTTGTTTTCTTTTCGATCCAGTCGAGTACAGTCCCAAAAATAAAGATAATTATTGTAATATACGGTGTTTATTCTTCACAGAAAGCAGGCATTGAGTTTGGAATTGAACAAACTGCACGTCTACTGACGCGGCTTGACCCCAGGAAAGAAGGTCTTATAAATTATACGTGAGTATCTTTTTTCATAATGTGAATATGCTCTAAAACAATATAATTTCTTCCTCGAAAATCTGTCGCATTCATTGTAGATACGAAGCCAGGGATCGAGTCGCGAGTTGTCCCCTCCGTCCGATCTACTTCTCTCCTTCTCTTTCTTTGGGGAACAGGGATGGCGCAGTGGTGAGAGCGTTCGCCTCCCACCAATGTGGCCCGGGTTCGATTCCGGCCGGGTGCCATATGTAGGTTGAGTTTGTTGCTGGTTCTTGCCTTCCTCCGAGGGTTTTTCTCCGGATCCTCCGGTTTTCCTTCTTCCACAAAAAGCAATATCTCCAAATTCCAATTGGACCAGGATAGAGGACCCGTATGAAAACCAACTAAGGCTAATGTGGCTTCCTCTCTCAATATTGTAATTTGTTTATTTAGCTTATTTAAGGTCATTTCCCAGTATTGCATTGCGCATCCCTACTGCGCATAATTTCACGCGTGATTAGCGCGCGCGCATTAAAAAATGGCGGCTTTTTCTTTGCGGCTGGACCTCGCCATAGAGGTAAATCGTCATTTTCTCGAAAACGAGGACGGTGACCTATCATTTTTTTTCTGTTGTGTTGAATTGAGTAATAAATTTCTCTATGTAAAATAAATATGGGCCAATTCTCAGTGTTGAGCAAGAAACAATCTTCGTAAAAGTGATTTTAGCAAGCAATCGTGACTATAATCATGGTGCTATTGTAAGGATTTATATGGTATAAACAAGGTCTGGTGCTCCTAAACGAACATGGGGACCCCTCATTTTTATTTCCAAATTTAACAATATAAACAGTCAATAGGCAAAGTTTGACAAAAGTCTCACTGCCGGTTCTATTTCAGTGGAATGACCTTAACTGCTCTCCTCTTCCACCTCTGCTTCTCAACCTCTCCACAACTAGTTCTCGTTTTAACCGAGGGGTAGTTAGCTGAGTGCGGTGTAAGTTGAGACCAATGCTGCCCTGCTATTATTTGCAGAAATAAGATGCTAGGATATAAAGACTTACCACCAGAAGAGCTAGAGAGCTAGGAATACAAGTTAGTTAGAATAGCAAAGAAGTTCTGTTTTGCGATCGTTAGTCAAAACAAGAAAATAATGTGAATAGCCAGTTTAGTTATTAAAGGCATTTTAAAAGTTGATAGCGACTAAGTTGACTCGATATTCAGTTGTTGATAAAATTAAAACAATGATATGCGCAGTACACAACTAGAGGCTGCCATTACCAAATCGAAACAAAAATATTGATTAATTCGACACAATAAATTATGAATTAGCCCATAGCAAGTTTAATTTTACGTTTGACATCATTTGTTCTCAGTAAAGCAAATCAAACGAATTTCTTTTCAAAGCGTGGAATATGATCAATAGGGTTGTAGGGAAAACTAATTTTCAATATCTCCTGCTCAATCGGGAGGGAAAAAGGGGTAAAAATCAGACTAGGGGAACTTCCAAATAACATAACCTTTTGCACAACGTCTATCTTCATTGTTCTAGATCGCGATAGAATCGCTATTGCAAAAAGCAATAGCAAGTCTTTACAGAAAACTGCAAATGACAATCGAGGTAGATATATTTCTTTTCCAGGCCTTCAAATTACCACTCTACGTAACTTCTGCTTATTTCTATTTTTTGCAAATTTTTGTTTTGCCATAGACTTAAGACGCTACTACCTTCTTGCACTCTTTACACACGTTGCTGTGACACCTAGGATAGCTCATTATGTGTATTCCTTCTTTTACCTCTTCTGAACTCGGTTTCTCGCTTTCAATTGACCATTGAATATGTTCTATCTAATGTTTCTCTCAAAGTCTTAGGTCTCCAAGCGGATATCGCGACCCTCATGTGTTGAGCTATGTTTTTCCTGTTGTGGACAGCCCATGAAGCTTTGCCAGTCGGTATATCTAGAAGAATGCCTTTGCTCAAGTTGTTTTTAGGAGTGAAGAGATGAGGACAATTCTTTGGGACTTGGCTATAGAATGGAGGAGCGAATCCAAGGGGCCCAGCAAGCAGCCCAGCACTTTCCTCCTGACTCACTGCTGTGTGACGCGTTCAAAAGCGCAAAGAATGACGGTCTTGATGAGATAATTATAATAGCCAGTCTCAATTCCCAACTGAACTTAAGGTCGAAGGACGCATGTCCCGCTATGGCTTTTTGGAGAAGAATTCTCCAAGAATTCTCCATTTTGCATTGGAGCTCGATTTCAGGTCCAATCAGTTGACGTTCCAACACTTAATGACGCGAACTACCATTTTCTGCATTCAGTGATATGTTAATATTCCCGCGCAAAAATTACGCGAGCAACTGTTAGATAGAGGAAGCAGAAACAACATTCAGTGGTTAAATCTCGTCAAACTGACATGGAATACCGGTGATAACTTCAAAATGCTTTGGGACACGCTAAAACCAACACAGAAACTAACTATGAAGACGAAGGTGAATGCACATAAAAAGAAAAAAAAAATGGGCTCAAGAGCCAAAACATACGTCACTCGAACGCGCGCTAAATAAAAGGCATGGTATTTTGATTCTCTTCAAAAGCTCTTGAAATCTGTCTGTGATCCAAAATGTGCCAAGAACATATCGCATAACCCACGGGGAAACTTTCGAGATTTGTTTATGCAGCTGAATATATGAATAAAATATGTCAAACGGATTTTCAGCTACTTTATGAGTATAAATACATGAAGGAGTGGTCTTATCTTTTTCCCCGCATTTTGCAAACTGTGTGTTCTTACGTCATCTGTAACTTCCTCTAGCAGGTTTAACCGAAAACGGACAGCCAATCTCTGTGGATTTTCATTTTAGTCACTCTAAGCCTTAATACTACTCATCATATTCTTTCATACAAAATTACATGCTGAAAATCAAATTTTACATTTGTACGTTGTCTGAATAACTTGGGTATAAGATGGCGAGCATCCTTTTTTTTTTTCTAAGCAGTGTCGCTCATATCGAACCACGTTTTCCGGGACTAAAACTCGCTACAGAAATTGAAGAGGACACTTGTAATTCCACATAAAATCAATAATTTCAAGCAGGCGCCAACATCCTTTAGAACGAGTTGTTCATGTGCAGATCGTTTTAGTCCACGGCTGTTACGATCTTTTTCCATAATGACCACGGGAAAGGACTACTATCTTGAACATAAACATGAACTTGTGCCGAACCATATGTTTCCAGACAACGATTATTAGTGGTTAATGGAGTGTCTGATATTAATGAAATGCCGTCTTTTAAAACACCCCGCGGGCAACGTTTTGCTTTTACAGGTATGTAAAAACAGATTATTCGCATGGACAGGTTTTGGATTTTTTTTTTTCCATACTTCACTCCATCAAATCTATCTGTCCTCTTTCATACTGTGCCAAGTGCCGTTCAGTGAACTTAAACAGGCTGTTTTCTTAGCATATGGCATCGGCAACTTCGACGAAAGGCAGCTCTACTGCTTGTAGCAACGTGCAAGCTGAAAAGAGAACCATTCGCGAAAGAACAGCGTTAATGATAAACAATCCTCTTATGAGCGATGTCAAGTTTGCAATCTCACATGATACAAACTCCACGAGCAAGGATCATGGAAGTGAATTAATATACGCTCACAAATTCCTGCTGTCCCTTGGCAGCCCTGTGTTTCAAGCCATGTTTTACGGTAATATGGCTGATCCTAGGCAAGAGATTCCTCTCTCCGACTGCCATCCTCGGAGTTTTGTTGAGTTCATTCGGTATTTATATTCGGATGAAGTGCACTTGACCTCTGGGAACGTGTTTGAACTTTTGTATTTGGCGAAGAAATACATCGTCCCTTTCCTGGCGGAGAGTTGCTGCCGTTTCTTGACAGCGGAGTTAAGAGAAAGCAATGTGTTTAGGATCTTGGAGCACGCTAGGCTGTTCTCCGAGTCTGACCTTGAGCAGCGCTGCTGGCGGCTATTGGAGATCAAAACAAGCGCTTGCCTTCAGAGCGAAGGACTCCTCTGGATTAGTCGCGACACTCTTTCATCACTTCTCAAGAGAGATGCCCTTACTCTAGTTGACGGAGAGTGCGCTGTCTTCAAAGCTGCAAAGAGATGGGCGATTGCCAATTGCAAAGTGAAAGGTTCGGAAACTACAGGGAAAGCGCTGAGGAGAGTTCTAAAAGAAGCGATTTACCTGATTCGTTTTCCTTTGATGCCTCCCAGATTGTTTGAAGACATTGTAATACCAACGGGAATTCTTACGGCGGAAGAGGTGTCACACGTGTACCTGTTCCACAAACAGGACTTAGTCACTGCCGGTGACACGAAATTTTCCTGTATACCTCGTGGCCCTCGGCTTCAATCAAGAAGTACAGAAGTGCAGTTGTGTCGCTGTTACAGGTACAGAGAAAATCAAACGTTTCCCAGTTCTGAAAGTTTCAGCACTGTTTCGGAAAGCTTGAAGTTCTCGACCAATAAAGAAGTCTACTTTGCAGGGGTTCGCCTTTACGCCCACAAAGACGAGGGTAGACAGTTTTCAGTACAACTGAAAATATCTAGGTGCCACGGATTAAAAGAAGAGGTGTCTGCAGTGAGCGGAACATTTACTGTGAAAGGAGAGCCACGGGATGGAGGCAGCAGGTTGGGATTCGACGTGATAGTTTCAAAACCCTTCCTCGTGTCGAGGGAAGCTCAATTCATTATCAAGATTACAATTACGGGAAACGATGAGACAAGAGCATCTCCAAATAAATGCATTCCGATGAAGTTTGTGAAGTGTGAAGGCGTTGAGTTTAAATTCGAGGGACAGTCCAGACAGATATTGGAGCTATTATTCTACAAAGTGGATGAACAATTTTCGTATGATGTTATAGGTCTCAGCAAAGTGCATGCACACATTGGTGAAAAGTGATAATGAAGAACAGTACAATGAGCAATGCTTACAAAATTTCATCAGTTGTGCGAGATGAGACAAAACGAAACCGAAAAAGACAAAAGAAAATTGATAAAAGTTAAATTACATATGGAAATGTTTAATTTGAATGGCAAATCTTTCAACAGCTTGTTATATTTCATCAATATAACAACACCAACCGATTCTTTTAAGAGAAAAGTGCAGGTTTGACCGGGGGTAAAGGGTAGCTCTCAGGATTTTAATTTTCTTTCACGAACGTCTCGGAACCTCCGAATCTGAAGCTCTTGCAGATAACAGCAATAGAACAAGCTAAAATCTCGTTTAGACCTTGTGATCTCTTGCATTCCCTTCCGTCCCCTTTACTTTTAGGGGCTAGCTCCAAAACTTTTCTGTTCCTTTTAGGCTCTAGGCTCCAGTTAACCATTACTTTCCTTATTATTTTGTTTAATCAACTTGTAAGGTGTATAATACTTAATTCTTATGTAATTCATGTTAGCGTGAGGATCTTTGTGACCTCAGGCTTGCGTTATTCTCTGGAAGTGGCACTTGGTCACTTCAATGAAAACAGAAGGAGTATGGGATAACAGAATCAGGGATTTATATTTTGTAACACTAGGTCGGTGTATAATTATAAGGGAGGGGATCCTGAGCCGTAAGGCAATGATACATTTGGAACAACATAAAAAAGATCAAAAGAATCTGTACAAGTTTTTATTACTGTGTCTGTTACTTCCTTTTGCTCTTTATCGCAACGAAATTATACAATTAAAGCTTTGAATCCGTAACAGTTATAGTGAAACGCTTGACGTTGTCCTTCAGTGCTATTTTGGGTGGTTAAATATTCCATTCTGCTGAGGCCTTGAGATACTGTTATTCTTTTAATTCCAAGCTTTTGTTCTCGCTACCACTCATTAGCGAGTTTCCATGTTATTGTGTGTTGCCCTCGCCACATTTGCATAATTTATTGTCTTTAATATATATTCTAATCCGATTCGTGTCAACTACACCGCTTTTTATATCACGAACGGTGGGATCTTTACATTCCCGGACGATGCCGCAGATTGGCGAAAGCTTGAAATTAAAAGAATAACAGTAACTCGAATCGCCTAAAATGATACTGAATAAGGTTGCACGAGGTTAGTCAAATATGGTGCAGACGGCCCTTATAAGTTACTATCAAAAAGTCCATTCCTCAGTGGGGGCTTGGCTCGAGTTCATGTTTGCCCCTAAGAGGTACCGGTACAGTGGTTGGCAACAGTGGCCTGTCATGTGCCACGAACAAGCAAAAAAGTAATAATAATAATAATAATAATAATAATAATAATAATAATAATATAATAATAATAATAATATAATAATAATTATAATAATAATAATAATAGCATTTTGTAAAGCTTAGCTCTAGTTTTTGTCACAATAAACACTCCCTTTTTAATAATAATAATAATAATAATAATAATAACTGTTTGCAACAAGCTGCTTTCTATTTTGCGTCTACTAATTTACCTGGAAGGTACTATAATATGCAGGAACTGATATTTCGGAAATAGAAACGCTTTTCGCACTAGCAAAACTCGCTTTTCAGCCGTTACACAAAGGCACAATAAACTGTAGTAACATTAAGAGAATTGACAATCACTAAATTTAGTAGATGAGTTTGGCGAGAGGGGACAAAATCTGGTCTGCCCACGTTTAGTTCGTCGCGCGCTGTTCCCCACCAGAGTGAATGCCTGGACAAGGTAATTATATTGAGGCTGTCACTCAGTTGTTCTAGTTCAAGTTGCGGCGATTTATGAGTCTGTACGTTCTTTTACTGACAGCAATTTTTTGTCGCCTTCTTCACATAGTCCATTACTGTAAGCTTGTCCCAAATATTAAACCTTTTCAAAGCTTGTAAAAAAATATATTACTAATATGTTTGGTATAACAAGTACGTTCAAATTAATTACAAACTACAACATAGTTGTGACACACTGCCTTGCCCAGCACTCCAGAGAACACCTTCCTTTCTCGGCGACGCAGATCTGATGGCACACTTCGACAGACGGGTGACATTTCAAATGGCATCCCAAACCAGTGCACTTTTGCGTGCATGTATTTGCATAACACTCAAGCAAGCCGCAGTCTTTTCCACTGCATACCTGCACGCACTCTCTAGAATTACAGGATAACGTGTAGCACTTCTGGCCAGAGCAGACTTGGTTGCAAACATCTGAACCAGTACAATTCATAAAACAGAAGCCGTCGCTGCAGGTCTGATTGGAAATTTGCAATGGATTTGAGGGCCTATTCGTCACTGCACAGCCAATCCTTGATGAACAGCTCTGAACACATGTCTCATCTTTTATGTCGTCGCAAGCTTCTGTAGCTATTAAGCCAGGAGGCTGATAAAGGGAGTGCTTGCAGTTTCCACCAAAGCATCTAGGGCTGCAGTTCTCACCTTCACACGAAGTCAAGCAACCTCCACCAATGCAAGTCTGATAACAGACTTTGGAGTTCGAAGACAAACAGGCCATCCGGCAATTTCCCTTTCTGCAAATTTGAGTACAAATTTTTGAATAACATTCCATATGACAACCTCCAGCAATGCATTCCTGAATGCAAATGTCTGACGTACAGGTGACGAGCTGGCATTGTCGTCCAACGCAAACTTGGCTGCATTTTTCTCCTGCATTGCAACTCATGTTGCAGTTTCCTCCGTAGCAGACTTGACTCTGCATGGAATAGCCGTCGACACTCATCATTTTACAGTCCCCCGACAAGCAATGCTGGTAACAAATGTTCTGTCTTCGAGCTATTGCCCTGTTGCAAGTTGATGTGACTACGGGAGCAGTTACTTTTTCGGGCTCAGCGTTGTAAAGGCAATTACTGTAGCGACAAGAACGGGAACATTCTTTCCCATCACAAAGCATAATACATCTTCCTTTGTTGCACGACTGCTTGCAATATTGCACTCCCGATGGACAATGCATTTTGCAGTTACCTCGACTGCATTTCTGGGTGCAACGCTTTGCACCTGCAGGACAGGTCATTTCGCATCCACTGACGGCGCATTCCTGAACACACTCGTCTGAATTGCATTCCATGTTGCAACGTCCACGGATGCAGTATTGATTGCACTTCTTTGAGTTGCACTTGAGAGATTGGCAGTTGCTGGCAAGGCATTTCTGCTTGCATGCATCTGGGGCAACACAGGTAAGATTCAAAGCTCCAGCATTACCAATCTGTTGGCAGTTCCTGAATTTGTCGCCTTTTACTGCACATGTCAAATTTCGTCTTCGTGCAAGTGAATACTGGTAACACGTTCTGTTCTGTCTCAAAGAGCACTGTCTATAATCACCCGCAGCTGACGTCTTGCGAATAACAGATGCGAAGAGAGATGCGCTGAAGATTACGAGGAAGAGTTGTACTCGCCAAAATCCTAACATTACCCTCATCATCATCTTCCTAAAGAAAATTAACAAGAAAAGACGTCAACGATAAATGTAGTTGGATTTTATGCATGGATGACAAGCTTTTAAAAGGCCGAACTGTACGGGTCCGCAAATGATCCTAGGACCGCAAATGATCCCGGACCGCAAATGATCCCCAAATTGAACCGCAAATGATCCCGGACCGGAAATGATCTCCATATTGGACCGCAAAGGATCCCGATCAAACAATACGGAATGGCATGGATTTATATCAGAGGAAGGTGAGAAAATATACAAAAATTATGAACTAAAAAACATCTTTTATCATTTTACTAAAAAATATTTCACAGCTGCTGTTTTGTTCTTCGAACGGTTCAGATCGTTTTCACCGTCACGCAATAAAAAAAAAAAAAATAGTAAATCGAAAATCAACCAATGGAAAAAGCTAAGAAATTGTGATGTACGCTATAGAAGATAACTAAATAAGACACTTCTCCAAGTTTAAGGCCTGTGCGTTTTCCCAAACTTCAGAAATTCGTCGTAAATGTTTCCCAGAAATTTACAGAGCCCAGTAAGAAAACGCCATGTTGGTATACATCCGTGGTACACCAATATGGCGGCCGGAATATAGTGTAAACATCTGGAACTACTTTGGCTTTCCAGGCGACTGATAATGAGTACTATGAAACAAGCATTTACATAAGCACTTTTCCTAATGCTCTAACTTCTAAAAAGGCTCAAAATCATGAGATAAGTATATATTTTTCAACAAACTCGATCGTAGCCTTGTGTCACGTAAACTACATAACCCTCAAATTCAAAATGCCTGGTTTCCAAAGAAAGCACGCTAGTTGTAAACAGATATAAATATACCGCCTCTTATGCCTGATGAGGATAAAAACACGTCACGTGAAGACGATCTATTGAATCAGAAGTCTTGGAAAAACACATACTTGTAAACATTCTCGAAATCCCGGTGGCGATAGTATCAAACATCTATCAAACAGCTAACTTGTCAAAACGAAGAGCAAGCCTTGGCGTTACTTGGTCATGAAGCTGAACTTCATAACTATAGCTTGGAATTTTGGCTTCTTAGAATACTCAAGTAGTCATTTCCGAGGAATTAAAGCCAAAATACGACCAAGCAAAAATTACAAAATAAATTTGTTCAAATTTCCAGTGCTACACACTAGGTGTTTTACAGAGTGATGAAGCGTTGTAGAGGGTCTACTCAGGTGACAGCGTCTTCCTTAATAGTTGCTTCATGGTTAGGTTTTAGTTTAAAACTTTAGACGAATGGCGTTAATGGCTGATAAAAAGTGATTGAACTATAACACCGAAATATCAATGTTTAACAAAGGAGGATATGTAGCCTATGTTGCATGGATCATAATTTTACTGAGAACTGCAAAGAAATGCAAGCCAAGTCGTGTTTTGATGATTGAGTGGTGATATTCGTAACATCGTAGTTAGCAACAAAATTTAGCCGAAAGTATGAAAAAAAAGCAAGTTGTAAGCCATTATAATTATAAGATGGCTTTAATAAAAACATCGGTATTCACGTACGCCAATTCCCTATCCACCCATCCCACCATCCATGCCATTCGTTAATTTTTAGTCGGGATCATTTGCGGTCCAATTTGGGGATCATTTGCGGTCCGGGATCATTTGCGGTCCGGGATCATTTGCGGACCCGTACAGAACTTCCCCTTTCAACAGTCTACAAAATAATGTCGGTAAGTCAGTAACAAAAGTCATTTGCATGCGTGTTGACATCAGGCGGCTTCGGTCGGATCGAGAACTGGGCAGATAATTCCTTTCGTTTGTTGATTACTAATTCACCTTCTCCACTAGGAAATGCTGGAAAGAGGAATTTGTAATATCTGTGATGGAAAATATCAGGAAAAATTAAAAAAAAAAAAAAAAAAAAAGGACTGAAAACAGTTCAGGCTGGTGGAAAGTTGGGATGTCACTGACGCATTCTTAGTCCGCTTATTTTGACGTCCACTCTAAAAAGTGACGACGCCAAACTTTGGGATGCAAGGTTACGTTGATATGTTTTCTTGCGTGACAAGCTTGTGTGGCAAAGTTACCGTGGACGTGATGTCGGCAGCAGAGTGATAGGTCTATTGACAAAAGGCAGAGACTGTAAACCGACCTGAAACTGTTGACATCGGCATTCATCGTGACAAAGCGGTGTTTTCATTTTCTGTCGACGCACAGTAGGTGTGAAATATCAATTTATGTCAACAGCCGGGATACTTGGAAAGTTGACAGAATGGAAAATTCAGTTATAACTTGATTCAGTGCTTTGTCGACCTCACATCCAAGCAGAGGTGCCTGGCACACCTATCTGTTGTTCTTCACCAAGAATGCAATATCCTATTTACAATTAAACCAGCTCATCTTTTTGACCTTAGCTGTTATCGCATTATTGGTGAAAAGGAAAGATGGGTCAAAGGATTGCACACAGCTTCATGCCACGGCAACTTACGGGACTCACGCGATGGAAAATTCTTTGTAACCTCCTGGAGATTAATCGACCTAGTCTATATTGCTATGTAAATACTGGAAGATTTTGCGGGAACAAAAAACACACATAAGCCCGAAACTGCTTTTAGTTGAATTTAAAACCAAGCGCTGCACAAGGTTGTCGTTCACCAAACTCATTGACATTCTTGTCTTGTCAAACTATTGGACGAATGCCGGATGCCGACTTTTTGACTGCTAATCCGCCCACCGGAAACTCGGCTTGACGCTAAAATTTACCCTCATCGATATTAAATTATGGGGATTTTCGTCCATATGTCACTTGACTCGAGACGCCGTGTATTCCGAAGGTTTAAGACACTTCATCGACGCATTGAAATCCTTCCATTTGGAGTGAACAACTACAATAACAAAGGACAGCTACAGAAAGAAATAATCATTGTCCTTAACCTCTCTGGGAAATTTCCCAAGCCACAGAAGACGAAAGTATGTGCGATACAATCAGTTGAACTGTCGAAAGGTGTGTCGGAATGAAGATGGAAGATGGATTAAACCGTTGTTATACTAAGAAAATGAAAAGAAACAGGTTATTATGAAAAAGAGAACCGAAGATCCCCCACAAAAAAAATACGTGTGGTAACAAAGTCAGTGCGGCGTGTGAAGTTTCATGTCGAAAAGCAAGCGGTGACAAGAAGAGAACTAATTGACCAATTGACCTAATTTACAATTGCTTGCGTCGGGTCGTTTAAAGCAAAATCCCTTCTTGTAGAAAGTAAAGTTGAGCGAGAAGCAAAACAAACAAAAATTCCCATATATTTCTAGAAAAAGAAGTGCGACTTCTCTAACTTGTGCTGATCTATTTCGGAGTAAATTGAACAGACAACAATCAAAAGCTGTGCCGCCACGAAAATGAGGATGTATGTTTACTTTGGCCGGGACGATTTTAAACTATAAACATGCAGCGCCTCCAGATCATAAACATTAAATAGAATAGGTTGCTACCACTAGATCTCTGTTATTGTTAGCTATTGTTCATGCGACCTTACACTAAAGGCTAGTTGATACGTTTAATAATCACAACTGCATCAGTAAACGATTACAACGGGGTTTCTCAATGCGCTAGTTATAATTGTGTATTGCTTTTCCTTTGCATTGTTGTTGCGGCAAGGAAAAACAAGCTTGTCCTTGGTTCGGAGAACAGTGCTAAATAGTAAAAACAGAGAAGACTTCTGGCACATTTTTTAACCTTATCCCGCCTTAGAACAACCTAGAATTGGGAACCGGTGTTGTAGGCAGCTTGCACGGTTATTTGTTGAGCACGCAATGCAGCACACGTATTAGTAAGCGTTCAAGACCAGAAATTATTCACATTGCGCGAAGATAATCACACAAAACTGAAGAGGCTGAAACAGGAAAATGAAAGACTTACTTGAATAGTTTCCCCTAAAGGCTGGAATGAGAACGCGGAATAAGCAAGGCTATTTTTTCTTCCCTGGACACAGATTTAAATGTTACACGCACCTTTCGAATCCTGGCTTGTTTTGGGAGCGATAGAGAGCACGAGATTAGCACACTGTGCGAAGTACATGAAACAGTCTTCTGTCGTCACGATCGATCTGCGACGTCATATGGTGTTTGATAATAGCCCCACCCACGGGTGCGTCTTCCGTTCAACTGAAGTGTTTTGAATTCTTTTGGGACAGGAAAGACAGATTGCGATTGGTAATATCTGCCCCGGAACAAGTATGTCCCCTCGTACTGTGCCGTAACCTCCTACTGACATGACTGTACCGGCCATGCGATCTTTAGAGAAAAACTTACGTGACGAGCTAAACAGTCCATCAATCAATAATTCCTTAGAGCTATTAGCTGTAGAAACCACTTCCGGATGTACAGGAAGATCGAAATAAATCGACATGTCACGCAAATTTCTTCATAGAAAATCCAAAATCATAGCACTGAGAAACTGCCGTGTTAGATTCTAAATAGGCAAGAAAATGCACAAGAGTGTTTGTTTACAGTTTACGACTTAGGATTATTCAAATAATTAATCCCAGCCGGGACGCAAACAATATTTTAATATCATTATTAAAATGATGGTTGGTTGTTGACATAATGTGCTAGCCTATTACGCTGTCTGGACTATTAGCAGGGGACCAGAATGTCAAAAAAGTCAACGACTGGGAGGAAAAAACAAAAACAAAAACGAAAACAAAAACGAAAACAAACAAAAAAAAGGGAGGTTCTTTATAGGACGAGTTACGTAAATAATAATAATAATAATAAACGGGGAGGTTCTTTATCAGACAAGTTACGTAAATTAAAAAAAAAAAAAAAAAGAAAAGAAAAAAAAGTAGGTTCTTTATAAGACGAGTTACGTAAATTAAAAAAAAAAAAAAAAAAAAAAGGAAAGAAAGGTTAGTAGTTTTGCACCGTAGTCCACGCGTCAGACGAAGACAAGGGCAGCGGAAGAAGAGAACGAACCTTCCCACGCTGACTCTTCAGAGGCCAGGAGAATTACACACCCGGTTCTGACAAAAATGCTGAGGTGTACGAAATGTCCAGCGACACGTTAACTTGTTTTCCTAAATCATGTCATATTTGTAGAACTATTGACACGAATAAGTTGCTCGAGTTAAGGTCGTATGGTACCCTCAAATGGACCAAAAAGTTTGTTTAAATATGGTGAAGAAAGATCAGTTGTGTGCTATTGCACTCAAGAAGAGAAATTAAATTTCTAGACTTTACTCAAAATGGTTGCTATGGAAACCAGCCACAGCCTTTTGAAGTAGTGTTTTATAGTATTGACGCCAACACTTCCTGCTCTTTTACAAAACAAGAATTGACTGTCAGATAAGCATATCATGTAAGTTTCTGTTTTGTTCTGTGCAATGAACCTAAGTTTTGACAGTTCACTCTTATTTTCAGTGCTTTTTACAGCTTTATTTGGAAATAACCTTATTTTTTACCACACCCAGTGGACAGATCATCTCATGTCACGTGACATCTTAAAATGTTACGATTTTTTGGTTTATGACATCACGACACTATTGGTCTTTGATCAGCCCAAGTTTCGGGAATTCTACTGAAAAACCTTGCAAAGCAGAAATGTCGGCGCGAAGTCAGTCGGTACAAAAGTAAACTTTTGAGAAAAATGCACTTTAAGTTTCTTACACGAAGTATTAAGCATTTAACGAGCCACAAATAGCGGGGAAGGGGGTGCAGATTGGATCTCGGGGGAGGGGGTGCAATGGTTGTTCTATTTTGTAAAAAGTTACCGCATTTGTGGGAAATATTCCTTTGCATAAGGGAAATGAATGAGCCTGTGATGGCAATTTGAGGCAAAGCTTTTCACAAATAATTACACCAATCGAGTTGTGCATGTCTTAAAAGTTTTTTTCTAAATAGTTTCGTTCATATAAGTTAAAAATAATCTATATTTTTGGTCACATTCTTATAGTAAACAGTCGTTGCTATGGCCGTTGCTACGTGAAAAAATGTATACCACTGTGTACTTTCCTTAAATTTCACACTCATCTGGAAGGAAATTCGGCAAGATCGTTTCAAAATGTTTTTGACAAGTCCTCAAAGGTCTTAAGTCTTGTATTTCCAAGAAATTGAATTTTTCATGAACATCGCCATATTTTAGGGTACCATACCCCCTTAAGGGATTGCTATCATGACTTACGGATACGTATAATTTTCACGAGCTTTCGATCTCGAGTTTGAAAAGGTCTGACAGACCGTTTCAATCTCATGTGCTAAATTCAAGATGGTGTCGTCAAGTGTATAGAGGCCACGTAGTGAATGTTGGCCAGTTAAGCTTCTTAGTGCGTGACGCCTTGACCGGTAAATCATAATTTTCTTAAGAATCTACATTTACTTAGCTTTCAACTTATTGAATGTCGATACGCTGGAGAAAACAACTCATATATTTAGATGAGACGGTTAATTAACACTATTTCCTGACTATTTGAAAGATTATCTTGTTATTTGATGCTAATTTTTGTCCAATACGGCGCAATGTTTTGGCTAAATATTTAACGTATCTTGGCCTCTGGATTGTAACGTACCGCAGAATCTGCATTCTGTTATAATTAGCTTTCGAACTTAGAAGTCTGTGGAGCGAGAGTCTAGTCTTGCTCTGAATAACAACTATAACAATAGGCAAACTGACGTTAGTGTAACAATCGACAGTTTGGCACGGAAGCATTCACAGCGCCTCCTTCTTGTTGACAAGCTGAGTAAACGGTGAACTCAAGACTACAGTATTTGGTGAAGTATGTAATCGATTCAACAACTATTAATTTATCCATTTTTCAATCCATTATCATCCCTTCAGGAAGCGAAAGCTGCAGTGATGACTCCATCTTAGATATTCTAGCTACGTTTGCATGGCGCTGAGATTGTGAGAAATACGTTCTCAGAATAAAGGGAACGTTAAAAATACGAAACGTTTCTGGTGGAGCATGCCCCGGACCCTCTAGCAAACAAATTGAAATTCGGTGGCGTTATTTTTGCGTAAAGCTGCTGTAAAATTCTGTTTACGCGACTTTACCCCACATTTACGCTATATAATACATTAATACTTCCTTGGTGAGTAGGAGAGATTTACCCCAGCTTTACGTTTACGTGTAAATATCGTCTTTTAAAACAACATTTAAAGGAGCTATGTCACGGTTTGGAAATCATATCTTGAAACGTTTAGCCTAAATTTGTTGTTTGTAATCCTTGTTAATCTTCTCCATCCTTTAACCATTCTTGTTCCTGTGTGGTTTATTATTATCTCTTTGGTGTTTTTCTATTTTAGTAAACCATTATTTTCATGTTTCCTTCAATTTAAAGGTAATTTTGTACGTGGCCAAAATAACTCAAAGTACCGTGAATGGGCTCCTTTAAAATACTTATTAGAAAACTTTATTGCAGAATTAGTGTTTATTATCAGTGCTAATCATTTGTTTGAATTAGTGTAATAGGCAGTCACTGAACGAAACACTTGAAGTCGTGGTCGAGTAATATCTGAATTTAGAAGACTAATGTAAAATTATGTTAGGAAAATTGAAAACCTTGTTCTGTCTCGCTCTTTCCCTTCCTGGTCTTTCTCTTCCTAAATTAGATAATCTAGGTCTCCATCTAGTGTACCAACGCTAGCGAACCTGCCGGATACCGTTAGCGAAATAGCTCGTATGCGAAACGACCGTAACCCCCCTACAGATCGGGTATTTATCTATTTTTTTTTTTTTTTTTTTTTTTTTTTTTTCAGTGTATTGATTTGCTAGCAAGTTCGTCTAGCATCCGTTGATGTTCGTTGTCCGGCGCTCTATTGCTTCCCTGACTTTTTTCGGGGTAATCTTTTCAAGTAAATGCTGATTTTCCAATGGGAAAGGATCACGAACTTTTATCGAACTGGGAAATAGGCCACTTTCGCTATATTAAAATTCAGCTTGACGGTGAGGCCTAGAGGACACAAACAAAAGAAATGAATAAACATGGTCATTCAATTTCCTTTGTTTTTGTCTTCTGAGCCTTTCTGCCAAGCTGAATTTTAATGTATCGAAAACGGTTTATTTCCTTTGTTTGTGTCATTTGAACCTCACTGCCAAGCGGAATTTTAATATATCGAAAACAACCTATTGACGCACGGCACATGAAATGTCACGCTAATATATCGCTTCGCTTTAATCACGCCGACAGAATAGAAATCGCCGACGAAGTGTTCGGCAGGACTTCAGATTGGCTTTTTTGTCCTAGACAGTATGTGATTTGGCAACAGCTAAAGCAAAGAAATTTCAATGGCTGCTTGTTACGCCAAGTCTCTTTGTCAAGAGGTCTTTCCACCTGAGAAAACAAACTAGACTGTTGTGTGGGCATTGTAATAAATATGTCTATTGCAGCTTTCTGGAAACAACATAAGGCTTATCACGATGTCCACAGGGAACGTTGGACAATGAAAGAGTGAGTTGAGCATTTGGAACAGGGGAAAAATAGGAACCTGTCGTAAGATCAGCCAGGCTCAATATTCAGTGGAAATGAGTTACACTCTATTTTTTATAAGAATTTTGTTTCTCTGACCAAGGCTGAATATTCTGTTTTCGAAGGTATTTAGTGTCTGGATGGTATAAGAGTAATTTCGGAGCCAGCCTGCAGGCATCAGAGCATCGAACATACAGCTAGTGCTGTTTTTGTTGCTTTTTGGCCAGTTTTGCCATTTAGAGAAGGAATAATTTTATACGGTTTAGTTATATACGGTTTAGTTTAGTTACTGAGTTGTGTTGTAATTGCAAATTTTCAACACAAAAAAGTATATTCTTTTTAAAATCTCAGCCTCGGAATTATTCTGATATTATTCTTAAAATTTCGCAAATTTCAGCCTCGATTTTCTTATTAAAAAATAAAGAGTGCAAAGGAACTGTAATCGCCGTATTTAAATGATTGAAATACAATAATTAAACGTGAAAGTCTAACACGAAAAAATATCGAAAAGAAAAAGAAAAGGAACTGCGGGGCACTTAAAGGTAATCCGTTTTATGAGTTGTGATAACTGCTTTCATATGAGGCTTTATGTTTTCGAATTGAAGGTGTAAGCAATGAGGTGAGCCTGTAGCACATTATGAGCTCTTGAGTGAACAAACGGACTGCATCCTAACCTCCCTCCCTTCCTGCATCGCATCTCGGGGAGGGAGGGCAGCGCATATTTGCTTGTTCAAAAGTCAGATTCTGGATCTTTTTTTCCGGACTGGTCGAGAAACAATACTAATGATTTGCTGTGTTTGTTCTTTTTGTTTTCCTTGTCCCTTTCGAAAAAAACAAAACAAAACAAAAAATACGGCTGATCCCAGGTCAACGCCGTGATCACCTAGGCTATAACCATTTTGAAACGACGTTTATTTTTTTTCATCCCCTATGACGCTTTGCACTAAAAAGTTCTGCCGGAATACGATTATGTAACACTCTTTGATCTCGTTTCGGCAAGAAAGAAGTTGTGGTTACACGTACTTATTATGAAAATACGAGGTGTTTTTTCCTATCCAAAACCAAATTGAACCATCGATCATTTCAACACCTTTTATTAAATTCAAGCCATATACGACTACGTTAATGCCGACGATTAAATCAAAAGTGTAAGAATGGTCCGGCTTGAATGACGGGTGACTTAAGAACTCTGCCTTGAGCTGTAATAGATAAAGCTATGCAGGTAAGAGTATGCTCATCTTTTGTGGCTGATAGATGTCATTATGTTAAAATCTCCTCCTTATGGTAAAATGCGAGACTTGCCTAGCTACACGCCGAATTCCTTGTTTGAAAATCCGAGACCTCGGCGATTTTAGACTCACAGACGAATGACACGCAGAAAAACGAGACTGTAGCTCATCATACATTGTGTTGAGACTTTCTGGGTACCATTCACCACTGCTTGTTGACAGTTTGTTTCTTTGTATTTTTAAAGCAAATCACGGTAGTGGAAGCAGCGAGTAAACAACATGATTAGTTTCTAGCATTGCAGCTAGCAAAATTTCTTCGGGGGAAACTTTTTCATCAATTTATTAAGGATAACTTTATCAGTCCCTATGTAGGGAATTTGGTGTCATAAAACCTTTTAGTAAAGGGGCGATCGCAAAATAATAATAATAATAATAATAATAATAATAATAAAAATAATGGTAATAATTTTTTTTTATTTTTTATTAAATTTTTAAATAATAATAATAATGTTTATTAGTGGCTTAAATATTAATAATAATAATAATAATAATATGCTGCATAAGGTTCAATAATATCGGCAACACACGTAGAAAGGCTATCATGATGTCAAGAATTTAGACAGTTTCAAGCTAGACTTGAATCATGGCCAGATTCGAAATGAATACTACAAGGCAATCCTAGAGCTTTATGGCTTTTTTCCCCACGTTGTCGGAGGAATTTTCATTCCCAGTGTAAAGAAAAAAATCTCCACTGATTACTGTTTTATCAGCTGCATCGCTCAGACAAGCTAAGCAAAAAAATGAAAAATGCACGTTGGCAAACATACGGTCAACTGTGTAAGCAAGTAGGCCAAAGTTGTGGGGAAAAAAAAAGTAAAATGCCTTTATTGACTCTTGAGATAAAAATTGGCCGATGAACTTGGAAGTTTATTTCTTGCAACAAAGTAATGACGCGACGAGAACGACCAAACCACAAACCTGCAGGGAAAACGAGCATTTCAGCACATACAAAATTACCTTTAAATTGAATGAAACCTGAGAATAAAATATTACTCAGATATAAAAACACTGATTCCAAACAACAAACTTGAAAAATTTATGCTAAACGTTTTAAGATGGGCAAACGTTGATGTGGCTCGTTTAAACGAGTTACACTAAATAGTAAATTCTTGGTAATACGACTGAGATAAGCTACTGTTCGGACCATGAAATAGATGCTCGCAAAGGTCGTCGTGCTCCATCGCTGTTCAAGGGGAGCAAATGTAGTTGTTTTTGGATAACGGCTGACTTATTCTGGCAACATGGATCTACCCCATGCGAGCATAGTCTTCCTTCAAGAAAATACTGCACTGCGAGACAGTGCCATGAGATATTGGAAATCGATACCTGATAATTAACTTGTAAAGGGTTGGGGAGGACTGAGGATTAGCAAAAATATTTGGGTTTTTTTCCCCTTTACATCCCGAGTTCCTCAGATCCCTGCTTAGCTGGCAAAGCAATGGAACGGGTAAAGGTGCCTCTGGAGGGACATGGTTTGATTGGCTAGATTGGTAAGGTTCACCTTATTAAACGCAGGTTTCCTTTCCGAAAGTACCTACCATTCAATTTTGTCATTAAACTGCGACTCCTTTGAAGGGAGCAGGGGTCGTGAAAGAAAGTTGCCGGGATACAGTTGAACCCGGCCAAGCTGTAGAGATCGGTATGCCGGCGGGAGCCGTTACTTGAAACTTGCGGATCGTGGCAAAAGTTTGCAACAAATCTATCAGATAGTTTACGGGTAAAAGAAAACATCTATTTTTTCTAAAGCGATGTAAAAGTGTCTCAAGGAGCGGTTGAGAAGCGGAATCTTCAGTGTTCTTAAATCTTATCCGGGGGTGAAATCTTAGGGCAGAAAAACTGTATTGTATTTCAACCGTTTCCGAAAATATACCCCAAAAACAAAAGAACACACTGAGACATTTGTCTAATTTTAAGGTGTTATCTAGGGTTGAGCAGGTAAAAGGAAAGATCAGCTCGCGAGCTTATGTCGGGGAACTCGATCCCGATTTCTTACTTACGATATATATATATATTTAAGAAGTTTGCTAAACGACATGTGCCGCTTCGAAATCCCGCGTACCATACAAGAAAACTTCAATTGAATATTTTATGCAAGGAAGTGATACTTGTATCAAGAGAAGCTAAGAAGAGAAAAGCGTCGAGTTTTCGATATCTTTAGATCAAACTTGGAAAATAGTTATTTCTGTTTGTCGACACAGCAAAACGCTTAAGTTCTAAGTGAAAATCACTTACGACGGGACGGGAATAGCCCGTGAAACGCAGGCCAAGTATTGATAGCAAAATAGACCGATTACAAATGTCCAGTAAAACTCTTTGCAAACGTGCACGATAAATAACTGTTTTGATCAGAAAATTAAGAACGTTGTCGGCATAAGCATAATCATGTTTAAAAACTATCGATAGACAGTATGAGGATTCCGAGCTGTTGGACATCGTCTGTATGCTTCTCAAATCGTAGTAACGAATAGCACTTTAACTGCACGAGTTTGACGACGGTCACACGGTGGGGGTATACGTGTGCATGTTGTTGTTGTTGTTGTCGTTGTTGTTGTTTTTTTAACAGTGTTAATGTTGTCTATGTATCAGCCAAACGGATACATCAAAGGGATATTTACAATACGCCACTCGTCTTCTTACCTTTTCTCGTTTAACTCAGCTGGTGTGGAACAAGTTACCTGCAGGATCCAAGGGCTAGTAGTGGTAAGCAACTTTTACGGCTGTCACTTGTCCAAAAGCTGGTTTTACACTTGACAGTTGTTTTATAATAGGCAGTCGGCGACAGTTTGTAAAGCTTTGTGACATTCCTTCTCATATACAGTTCACCTTCAATCTTTGGTGTGTTGGGCTCTGTCCGAATTGACGTGCGGCCAGACGCCTAAAGGCATGACCTGCTGCTTTTAAAGTAATTAAGAAAACGTCTGTCACCAGGCTAATATCTTTTTCCGTAGATGATAACTCTCGACATATTCCATGTAAGACAAACGTACAGCCTATTGCACACGGATGTGAAGTACACCCAGGTTCACATAATCTACATCCCTCGTTGACCGACAAAACAATGTAGATAGACTTCTGGTTGGAATTAGAACAGCACTGACATTTCTGACGTGTTTTGCGAAGTAGAAAATCCTAAAATAGTAAACTGAAAGAACACTTATGGTGGCTTATCTGCTAAAATGATCTGAGACTGTTGGTCTCGAAAAGCGTCTTCTAAGCAAGGATTAGTAGTACATGAACAATCAAAACGAATTGTATTTAAGATAATGTGTGGGTTTTATTATCATTATTATGATATTGCCTAGCTAATTGCAGTTCAGTTTTGAACAAAAAAAGTCTTCTGTTGATAATTTTCAAATAGTAAATTTGTCTTCTAGACGGGCAGAGACTCATCATCAGCTTTCTTCCTTTTAAGCTCTCGACGTTCTTTCTCCATACTAACTTCTTTTTGTAAATTGAACCGCCTCTGAACACTAGGGCGATGAACTGGCCCAGCACAATAAAGTTTTTCTTTATTCTAAACAGCTGTCAAGCAATTTGGAGGTGAAGTTATTGTGTAAGGGGAAGTGAGATTTTGTTTAGAATTGTCTTAAAAGAATATATATATATATTTTAATTTTCTTCGAATTCTTTCGTGTTCTTCTTTGATCTAATATTCTTCCAGTTTGTCTTGGGACTTCTTTTATGTCCGAAAATTCGCATCACGTATAAAAATGGTCACATGGAAAGGAGCCAGAAAAAATTGGGAGGAATGTTCGACTTTTAGATGTTATTCATCTTTGTTTAGCTAATTTTTACTATTTCAAATTTTGTTTCGCTTTTCTTTTACAATTATTTAGCAAAGCAGCTATTTTATTCAGCCTTTTTAATTCGCATTTCCTATTGTTTCTACGTACATGATTTGGCAATTCTACGATATATTTATACATGTCAATTTGTAAGTTTTCTTTAATCTAAATGGAAGATGACCATTGGACGGTCAAAAGTCGTTCTTCTTTAAAAGTGCATTTTAATCACGAAATCAATGTTTGTAGTGAAAAGGAAAAAAATCCTTTCGTGATGACGGCGGGAAACCATGCATTGAGCTAAACAGATTACATGCATGGGATCGAGACTTTTGACTCATGATGAATTGTGAAAGGAATTTAATTTTCCTCCATGGGGGATAAATATATTTTCCTCATGCCACAGCTCACAGTGATATTTTGTATACACGTTAGGCTTCATTTACGAACTAAGGTCGTATAAATTTCATTGAAGATGGTTGTTTAGTCTCGTAAACATTTTTTCTACTGCTGCGAACACGAGAGAAGAAACAACTGAATGTTGCATTCACAACTGTTTGCCTAATGTTATCCATGCTTGTTATACTTCAAAACACCTGGAGCACAGGTTAGCCTATTTCTCGTGACAATGTGGTATGCTATAAGCGCCTTTGAAACGTCATTAGAGACGAGAAATTTACTTGAGAGCGCGATGGGTTGCTGCCGTACGAGCGTACGGTACATACTTATTCACAATCACGGTACGTTTGGCTTTGACTGAGACAATGACCACTCGAGTAGGAATTTTATTCCAATCTGCAGTGGCGGATCCAGACTTTGAGCTAAGCGGGGGGGGGGGGGGGGGGGGGGGGAAGAGGGGGCGATTTTGATTTACTTGCCCTGCCGGCTTTTCTTCCTTCAGTCATTTCTTCTTTTTTCACCCAAAATAACGGGGGGTGGGCCTCCCCTAGATCCGTCACTGATCTGTACAACACAAATCAAAGGATGACCCTACCCAATGAAAGTGAGGGCTAAAATCCCCCTTAATCTAATAGTGGACTGAGTGGGCAGCTGGGATAAGGGTGTGTTTGCGAGTTATTGATAACCAGCTGAAATCCAATAACTTCATCGCAAAGGTGTGCCTGGAGGTTTCCCAACCCCGAATTGCTGGTTTACACTGTCGCGCAATTAAAAATAAACATCTTAATCGTTCAATGAATTAAGTCAAGAATCTTGGATATGATAGATGATTGATATATAAACAACCTCGCCAAGACACGTTATTCGGAAAAGTGCTTCACCCAAATTTATAGAGCTTTGTATGGAGAGGCCATGTTGGTGCGCTTCCTAGGGACACCAATATGGCGGCCGTAAAGTAACAGAAACATCTGTCATTGAGTTTTGCTTTTGAAACGAAAAATCATTACTCTAGAATTCCGACACATTGAAAGCAATAGATCTTCTAGTACAGGAACTGTTCAGTTAGCATAAACTTGAGCGATAGCTCATCTTTTGACCTACTATCGAGAGAGCCTTCTCGAGCCGCCATTTTAATGTCACACAGCGCATAAACTTGGAAAATCAAACGTCCTCTGTAACAAAATGAGGAACCCTGTTGAGCTTAAAAGTTGTAAAACGTCAAATTCTGTGAGGGTCTTACATCTGATGAAAATAAAATTCCAGGAGAATTTGTAATTTTCAATTTTGAAAAATGATGACGTGACATGAAAACCGGCAATAGGCCAGGAAAGGAGTGGGGCAGAAACATAAACGTGTTAATTACTATTACTGTATTTTAGACATTAAATGTATTTTAGATCTTTAGTTTTTAGAGGACCCTCCTGAAAACCAGAATTAAGTGATTGAAGGCCTCCTCTTATTATTATTATCATTATTATTATAATTATTACTATTACGAGCCGCTTCAGCGAGTTTAATTTCAGCTTTTTGAAAAACTCACAAGTGCAAATTAAATCCAAATTAAAGGAGAAAACCGTATGATTGATTACTTATTAATAATATAAACATGCATGGAAGAAATGCCGGAAGACATTTCTTGAAGCCATTTTTTCTCATTCGAGAAAACCTTTTTTTCAAAGTTTCCGCACAAAACTTTCGTCATCATTTTTACGTAATATCACTGGCTTAGATAATTTCCTATTGTCTTTCAGCCAATTATAATCCAGAGTTATGATGTGTAATTTGCACTGGTGTTACACTTGAACTGCACTGCTCTCAGCCAATCAGAATCGAGTAATTTTTCATGTATCTTATTCTTATTCTTATTCTTATTCTTATTCTTATTCTTATTCTTATTCTTATTCTTATTCTTATTCTTATTCTTATTCTTATTCTTATTCTTATTCTTATTCTTATTCTTATTCTTATTCTTATTCTTATTCTTATTCTTATTCTTATTCTTATTCTTATTCTTATTCTTATTCTTATTCTTATTCTTATTCTTATTCTTATTCTTATTCTTATTCTTATTCTTATTCTTATTCTTATTCTTATTCTTATTCTTATTCTTATTCTTATTCTTATTCTTATTCTTATTCTTATTCTTATTCTTATTCTTATTCTTATTCTTATTCTTATTCTTATTCTTATTCTTATTCTTATTCTTATTCTTATTCTTATTCTTATTCTTATTCTTATTCTTATTCTTATTCTTATTCTTATTCTTATTCTTATTCTTATTCTTATTCTTATTCTTATTCTTATTCTTATTCTTATTCTTATTCTTATTCTTATTCTTATTCTTATTCTTATTCTTATTCTTATTATCGAATAACCAATACACGCATAGGCAAACATTACGCGATGGGGAGCATGAAGCGTTTAATGCCTTCAAAATAATTCCTTTATATACTAGAGCGGGGATTAAACGTAGTCAGTTCGCCTAGACGGTGTTAAGTGTTGTTGCTTATGCGAGCCACGGTCTTCCTAATTATCAAAGACTCTTGCATTTCTCAAAAACAATCCTCCACATTTGTGCTATTATTATTTTCGGTGTGAGGTATATATGAAATAATTCATATTTGAACTGTGGTAGTAGATGAAAGTGAAGAATGATCATCGCAGTAAATTTTCATATTTAAGCAATTGGAAGGAAGAAGCCAGGAAGAAATTCAGGGTTCCAACGGGATTCGAACCCGTGACAACTGCGATACCGCTGCGATGCTCTACCAACTGAGCTATGAAGCCACACATTCTTCCTTCCAATTGCTTAAATTGGAAAATTTACTGCGATGATCATTCTTCACTTTCATTATTATTTTCATAACTTTAGAATAAACAAAACAGGAAGAGAGCAAAAACAGAAAGTAATGATAATAATTAGAAATGTCCCTCAAGGCCTTTCTTTGACCTTATTCCCTTAAGCTAACTTCAGACTGTAATTACAACCCACGCGGCAAGACTTAATTATAACACGGTGAATTTGAATATTATTTTTTTCTCCTCTCGCACATTCAAGATGCAAGCAGTCTGGCCTTCTATCACAAAAGGATTCCAATCTCAAGTTCAGGAGTTCATGATTTATGTAATAAATTTTATATAAATTGTATAAATGAACTCCAAGGTATAAAGAAGAAAGCAGCTTAAGAGAAAACACCATGACCAGCTGTCGACCTCATTATCAACAGTTGCTCAATAATTTCAGTTATTCTTGAATACTATCCTTCACAAACAGTATTTTAGCTTCTACTTCGGAATATTGTTACTACTGTCTGATTTAGCATTTTCTTTTCTTTTCTTTTTTTTTTTTTATCTATTCCAGCAATTTTGTCATGTTAAATGTATAACAGACAACGGTGACAAAAATGTAGATATATAGCTTGCAAGCAGGGTCCTTTTTTTCTTTTCCCGCCTAGAGCCTCTAAGCCTCGCAGGCTAGTAAAATACGTGCGAGGGTCTGGTCTATCGATTTTAGGCTTTTTAACCAGTATTTCTGATCGAATGCCTTCAATCGAAGTCGCTAAATTTTCCTATGCCGCTAAAGACAATGTCCTCCTGTGTGATTCTGTCCTTATAGTTTTCTAAAGCTTCCTAATTTTGTTGAGAAATATTGCGTTTCTTTACATAAACAAAACGTGCAATTAATATGGTAATATGGTGTAATTTTCATCTCTTTTTATAAAGCTAGCATATAGCAACAAACAATGTAAATTTACACTTCAACAAGGAAAACGCCTTCATTTACGGAACGCTAGAAGCCCTTGTTCTTGCAATTACCCTTTACTGTTAAACTGTAAACTCTGTTACAAGCTTTACTATTATAGCTATTTTTAACATGTTTCTTGA
The DNA here is from genome assembly GCF_042242905.1 of Orbicella faveolata. NCBI lineage: Eukaryota > Metazoa > Cnidaria > Anthozoa > Scleractinia > Merulinidae > Orbicella > Orbicella faveolata. The sequence goes on from NW_028301552.1 coordinate 14,004,779, forward strand.
TGATGGGTGTTCAAGATCAACTGTGTAGGACTTTCGTCTTCCTTTTAGCATGCAGCTGTTCAATTGAAGGAGTTAATTAATAAAACATTGACATGTCTGGAATCGTGCCGTCCCAAGTGGCATTATTGTTAAGCGAATGTTAAGCAATACATTGGAAAACACAACAATAGATGGTATTATAAATAGAAGGCAGCAACGGAAAAGGAAGAAACATTTTACATTTATTGCAAGCCTTTGACGTCTAGCAACCTGAAGTCGGCATGTGTAAGCCATTTGACTTTGTTCCGTATTCCGTTGTTTAATTTGCGGCCTGTATGGCGTTAACCAGCCTACCTCAGAAAGTTCCAGCACTCTTTTTAAAAGATATCAAAATATATGGTAACCTTGAAGTTTTCTTAAAATTTGGCAAATTTCAGCATCGATATTCTTAAATTTCTGATACTAGTCACTTGTTTGGCATGAAAACAACCAACAATCTCAAAAACTAGTTCTTACAATCTTTTTTTTTTTTTTTTTTTTGGTAAGAATATTGATATAATTGATATTTTTAGCTTGTGGTAATACAAAGTGGGGTATGTCGACACAATGTCAGATAATTTGCCCTATCATATCATGATTGATGGCGTTGAAGTTACTTTAGAGCCAGAAGCCTGTCATGCACATAAGTTCTTGCGGAAATGTTCTTAGCATCGAACATACGGCTAGTGCTATTTGTGTTGCTTCTGGGCTAGTATTGCTGTTTAGAGAAAAGAAGAATTTTTAAACGGTCTAATGAGAAACATATAATTATATGTGTTGCATTTTCTACTCTAAACACAGAAAATTATATTCTTTTCAATTTGTCAGCCTCGGGCTTACCGGATACTTTTAGAGGTGTCTCGTGTCAAAGCGATTTAGTGCTTCCGGTTTCAACTGTAGATACCTAACCATCATATTCTTATTTTTATTCTTTTGCAATTGCAGTCCAAGTTACAGAATGTTTTCAAAATAGATTTAAATAAAATCGTATTCTCCTACTAAAATCATTCCCGAAGAAAAAATATTTCGAATTAAAAAAAAAAAAATCCCAGACAAAATTGTGTTGTTTATATGTTAACTAGCTACTGTCCAAATATGAGGGCAAACGGAAAAATCCCTTTGACTTGCCGCTTTCAAAAGGTGATTCGGACACTCACAGTTAGAAGTCTTGGAAAATTCGACAATTTACTTTATTTCAAAACAGATTTTGGTATAGTTTGATAGCCAGCTCTATAAGCTTTAATTTGGTTTAGGGATTTGGTATCTACAGTTTAAACCGGATGCACTTCATCGCTTGGATGCGAGACACCTCTAAAGGTATTTGTAATCTTAAATATTAGTGAAATTTCAGCCACAATATCCTTATAAAATATAACCTTATATAATTAAGGCTGTCATTGCACGATAAATTTATGTGGTATTATACTAAAACAAACGTTCAGTGATGGTTTGAAGTGCTAGCTGATATATTCCCCCAAAGTGACGCCTTGTCTAGTTATTATATGGCTGTGTCTTACAAGGACTGGGAACTACCGAATTCACGAATTTGATTGGCTGAAATCGATATTGACCGCGGTCTAGATTCTCCCATCTAGACCGGCTTCTAGACCGGTTTCATTTTACGTTGAAAAAGTAGCAAACTAAAATACAAAAATGTTCGCTGTTTTCTTTTCTTTTCTTCTGAATCATTTATGGAAGTGCCAAAAAGTCTGATGACAACAACAACAACAAAAAAAAAGTAAAGAGGACGAGCAAATTTCAGCAGGTTTAAGTTAAGCTCATCGCCGTTCGCAAGGAAAATGTCAGCAAACCAGTTAAGCTTACATTAAACGAATTCATAAAGTTTTCTTCTTTGCCATATAATAAACATCTTATTAACCGAACTAAGTCGGTCTGTATGGGAGAATCTGGACCTCGGTCGTGTGTACAGACCTCGCTGCGTTCGGTCTGTACTCACGACCTCGGTCAAGATTCTCCTATACAGACCTCCTGCTCGGTTAATAAGAGCTAAATAATAGTCATTCTTAAAATCTATGAAGGTTCTTGTTCGATGCGGCTTTGTGACTTATGAAGGCGTTTTGTTACTGCACATATAAAAGAAATAGGGGAGGTTCCGTAAAGATGGGCGGGGTAAACACTCAAATTTGGATGTAACATTAACATCGGCTAGTCCGTATCTGTAAATAATAGAACTTGCGAACAATTATAATCCTTCTTGCGGCTGAGAAAAACGAAACTTCAGAAAAAGAGTAACATAATTCTTGAAGGTTGTCAAAAAAAATCACCATACATTTGCATGTGCGTTGGGTTGTCAAAATACTTGATAGCAACTGACTACGTTTGTAAAAAGCCAGCAGAGTTAATTACACGGAGACGTAAGAGCGTCAGAGTTCATGATAGTTGAATAATACCCATGCAGATAAATGAAGATAATTCTTTTTCTTTTCATCTCTTTCTGAGTTTCTCTCCTCATAGTTTTCTGCTTAATTTTGCAGGGAAATGTTCGCTTTCTTCCGTTACACAAAATTTATAATTAATATGTTAAGATATTTTACTCTTCAACATGGAAATCACTTTCAATTAAGACACGCTAAAAGCCCTTGTTCTTGCAAATGTTGCCCTATACTGTATAACTGTAAACCCAGTAGTAATTTATACCATTATAGCTCTTTAAATAGAGGTACATGTTTTTTGATGATAGGTGTTGCAGAACAATTATCTAGGACTCTCGTTTTCCGCTTAGCATGCAGCTGTTAAATTCGAGCAATTAATAAAACATTGACATGTTTGGAATCGTACACTCCACAGTGGCTCTCCTGTTAGCTTTGTTTAAGCGAATTCTAAGCAATAAATTTGAAACAAATAAAAAACCAATAATTGGAAGACATAGACGACATCAGTTGGAAAGGAAGAAATATTTGGCATTCATTGTAAACCTTTGACCACAGATGACGTGCACTAGGCATGTGTAAGTTATTTGACTTTGTTCATCAACTTACAACCTGTGACCTGTATGGCGTTAAAACAACATATCTCAAAAACTTCCTGCACCTTTTTTTGATAACGTTATAGTTTTCACGCCCAGCCATAAAATTCTTCTTCTTCTTCTTTTTTTTTTTTTTTTCTTTTTTTCTGGCGATTTAACGCTGAACATTTTCTTGTGAATATCATTAGATTATGGTAATACAAAGTAGACGATACCGAGACAATGTCATTTGACCTGTCTTATAATGACTTTGATGGCATTGAAGTAATTGTAAAGCCAGGCTGCTGGTAATGAAGCTTGATATGACGAACAAAATTTCTTGCGGAAATGTTATTAGGATCGAACATACGGCTTGTACTGTTCTTGTTGTTTCTGGCTAGTTTTGCCATTTAATGAAAGGAAAAAATTCTAAACGGTTTAGTTAAAAACATATAATTATATACATTGTATTCACAATTTTCAACACACAAAATCATATTCTTTTCAAAATGCCCGCCTCGGGTTTATTCTTAAAATTTTGCAAATTTCAGCTCCGATATTCTTGGGAAAGATATATTTTTATGTTAAAAAAGAGGGTAATTACATGAAGAATATACATGTGTGTCAACGTTATTGTGGTTAAAATTTATGTTCAGTGGTAGTTTTAAATACTTACGTAATATATTTCCCCAAAACGGATGTGTTTGCATGTAGCTTTTCTTTTATTAATAATAATCAAAATTGAAATCTATGGAGGTTTTCCTTCGATACGGTGTTGTGGCTAATTGAGACGTTTTGTTTCTGTGTATATAAAAGAAAAATGTGAGAGGTCTAGTAGAGACGGGCAGGACAAAATCTCAAATTTGGGTGTAAAATCGGCTAGTACGTATATGCAGAAACTAAGCTTGTGAGCAATTCTAAACTTCTTGTGGCTGAAGCTAAGGAAGTATTTGAACTTTTTGATCATAAACAAAATGCTTTACTTTAAGACACTTGAATTACGCTCGTTTTTAAGTAACATATCGAATACTTTTTATCACCAGGGAATGGAATAAGATGCTCGCGCGATTCCGCAGTATTGAACAAGAAGTTTACTCTTCTACACCACCTGCGATGCAATTAACACGCTGTAAATGACGAGCTATACTGTCGCCCTTAACTGTCTAAACAATGGTGGTCAACTGAATGATGACTTAGCTGTGGAGCTAGTACAGGTTTTACATTGTTTGAATGATTATGCCACATGAAGAAATATAAATTTGCATCATGTTTTCAATCTTTATTTCGATGGGTTTGTTTATGTGAAAAGAAAAAAAGAAACTTCGGAGAAAGAATTACCTAATTCTGAAGGTTTTCGAAAGAGTTACCATACACGAACGTTGGTTTACAACTGACCGCGTTAAAAGCCATTAGACTAAATTACAGAGAGCAAGAGCGTCAGAATTCATGATAGTTGAATAAGATCGCTAGAATGCCAATTTATATACACGTAAATTCTACGAACAAATGATCTGTCAGCCTGAGGAGAAGGTGTATTTATCACACGATCACGTAACGTTTTTATAGGAACTACTGAGAATGAAAGGGCCCTGAAGCTGATACGGTGGTGGTTCCGAAAACAAAACCCGAAACTGACAAGGACCTTCCTTGAAGCCTTTAGTCAATGTTTTATTTGCCAAATTAAGAAAAAGTGAGATATACGCCGAGTGAGGTAATATTTTATGCACAGCTTTTGCCACTCGGCCACGAAGCAGAACTTAGCATTCAGACGAGTGTCTCTATGTTAAATAATAATGATAAAAGCTTCAACAGAGAGTAATAAGTGGTAGTATCCAGCCAGTCCTGTTTCTCGTTCAATTACAGAGTGCTATGCGAAAGATTTCTATAAATCTAGTTTAAATGCCTTATTTTCTGAGCTATAAAAATAATTTTTATTCAAACAGTACGGCACGTAAGTTCTTTTCAGCTTGAAGAAGAATAGTGTTTGGGGGGATTCTTAGCTTCCTCTCCATCCCCAACTATCAAAAGACTGAGCGATGATAACCAGTACAACAAGACCGGAACATGGACAATCGATACCTTTAATGCAATGCTTCCATGTTCATGTATGTCAGAGTGGCCCTTATGAAATTTGGAAGACAACATAAGTAATTCAATTTGACAAATACAATTCACCGCTACTGAAAATTAGCTTTCATTTATTTCTTCGCATCCGCAGACACTTGAGAATCTTTGTTGTATTTTTTGACATTTCTGACAGACCGTGGCGGCATAATAACAGCTGATTGTATAAGGTAACCTTGAAATTCAAGTGGTGCATCATTTCACACTTAGCCTTCTTCGTTCTTGTGCTCAAATTAAGCACGAGTCACTAACAATACGAAATAATTGGAAACCTTTCTGGTCAACTTATTAAAAATTGGATCGAACGCGTCTGCTTAGCGAAGAGTTTATAGCTTGTCGCCGAACAAACCTTCTCAAGGTAAGAGTTTGGATTCAGAAACATTTTGTGGTGTTTGAATTCACTCCTGAGAGCGAGATGTTCGGTCAAAAGGGCATTTTTAAAACAGCTGATGTAAATTGTATAGCTACTGTTGATTGCATTATTTGCGAAGTCGTTTCTCGATTTAATATTGCTTGTATGTAACTTTCTACTGTGTAGAAGTATAGACGTAATCGAAGCAAGAAAAGAGTACTTCTTTGTTTCGTCAGGCCTGTGTAGACACACAGTACTATGTACTGGTCCTCAAAGTGTTTAACGTGCAACGCGTTTGAGATTGCTATGGTTCTTTCTTACATGCACATGTCTAGCTCCTCCCATTTATTACTTCGCTTTATTCATGTCAACTAAAAATGTTCTTCAAAACATTGTTAAAACTGGGAACTTCACCCAATCTTCACTTCAGTCGGTAGTTTGCGATTGTATTATGGGGACCTTTAATGTTCAGCTTCGAATCGCAACATTCATGCAAGGAAAAAATTTTGAGCCACATTTAACTATAAAATAAGGCATTCAGTTCCAACAAACGAACAAACATAAAATAGATAAATTACTAACTAAAAAGCCAGAGAGAAAAAAAAATGTAGGAATGGACAACCGTGAATTTTCAACCGGACGGTTCCAGCTGAAAATTACAAGGTTAATCGAAATAATAGATCTAAATTACTTAACATATTCATTGTGGGAATAAGCACGTATATTTTAATGGTGGTTACTTCAGGCTCTAAAGGATTCTGTCTGATGCTGGACACTCAAATACTTTAAGGCTAAGTGACAATTTTATTTGAAATACCCCACTTGAGTCCTCCAGCTACCGTACTAATGGCAAGCTATTATTCCTCTCAGGTGACGTGAGAAACACGATGAATCAATCAGGAACCCGATCAGGAACTGGGTTTAGCGAAGAGGACTCAAAGCTGATCGACTTGCCTCAAGTTTGGACTATCTTCCTCATGCTTGTCATGATCCTTGTTCAAGTCTTGACAGTTCTTGGGAATATCACAGTCTTGGTAGTTCTGCGCTATTCAAACGTTCTAAACATGATTGTCAATTGTCCTCTGCTGGTTTCTCTGTCGATTGCAGATCTTCTGGTAGCCATTCTGGTAATGCCTTGCGCACTAGATGCCGTCAATACAGGTTCGTGGAGATGCGGAAAAATCTGGGGCAAGTTCAACGGATTTGGAAACTTTCTTTTCTGTATTTCGTCAATTATATATCTAATGGTGCTGTCGTTTGATCGTTATCTAGCAATTTCTCGCCCACTATTTTATCCATTCGAAATGACCACTAACCGAGCTATAATCATCTGTCTCGCCGCCTGGATGTACTCAGCACTTTGGGCGTTCTTACCCTTATTCGGTGTAAGTTCCTACGAGTGCTTCATCTCCTACATCGGCGAGTGTCAGGCTGAAGACTGGTCCAAATATGGTTTAAATTTTGTTTTCGCCATTTCCGTTGTGTCAGGGACATACGGCCTGGCTTTGGTAGCGATGGTGTACGTCTATTGGAAGATTGCGTGCGTCATACGAAGTCAAAGCCAACGCATTGCAAATACTGCAACCAGCTGTAATACAAGTCTCTCCGACACCAACAACATGAAGTCTTCCTATAGGAGTTCGATAGCTTTTACAAGAAAACTTAGCCAGCATAAAGGTGTTATTACCCTATTGATAGTTATCGTAGTCTATCTAATATGCTGGTCTCCATTTTGTTTCCTGCTCTTTTATGAGATCGGATCGGGAGAGAAAGTCAAAGGACCTGCAGGCACAGTGGTAATGTTAGCTGGGTTTGCAAACAGCTGCTGCAATCCAATGATTTATGCCATAAAATACAAGAACTTTAGAGCTGAAGTCATGCGCTTGCTGCCAAAGAAGAGGCTCAATTTAGACAACGTCTATTTTGACAGGAAGAAAAAGAACGTGAAACTAAGAACGCTTGAAAATAACGTCAGGAATAGTGGAATGGATGCAAAAGTTTCAACACTGGACCTTTCCAGTATAAATAAACACTATTTTAGTTGAGGTAGAAATGGTCGAATTCTCCTAGTTCGCTATCTTTTATTTAGCTAACGGAAAACTTTAAAAAATATCTTTCTGTTTAAATAAGCATTTCACACTAAGCTCACGCATAATTCAGTTTCAAACATGTATTATTAACTACTTAATAACCGAGAGTGATTTCGTTACGGGAAAATCTCAAACTGAGGCCTTGCCGTATTGACCGAGCGATAGCGAGGTCAATACGGTAGGCCGAGGTTTGAGATTTTCCCGTAACGAGCGAACGGTCGAGGTTATCAAGTTGTTTATTATATGGCTCATAAATTAGAGAAAAGAAAAAAAAAATTCAAGCGAAAGTCGTCAATTTACATCCGGTAATGCGCGCGTTTACCAATTCATTCATCGTCTCAAACCCAGGGCAAAACTACACAGTCAATGAACTTCACCGCTCTATTACGTATTCCGTTAAAAACACATTTCTTTACGGGAAAAATGATTGTCACAGCCTCAAAAAGGTATTTTAGTATCGTGGGGCCAAAACTTGATGGGAGAGTCTTTCCGACTTTTGGGGCGAAAGGTCAACGCACTTAGAAAAGAGAAAAAGTGCTCTGAAATAGTCCAAACTGAAATAGGTCTTTCGGTGAAAGAAAATACTGCGCAACATAAATCGATCTTCGCATTCGTTCGACAACATATCTTCGCCTTCTTCATGATTTATGGATGAACTTTTCAAGCCTTGTGAACGTCTAAAACTTCCCGCAGTTATCAGAAACACTGCTACCGACAGAAACCGCCCGATTGTTTACATCTGATGTTCCTGGAAGCTTGTTTGTGTTAAAGCTAGGGAATCTATTTGATGAAAACTGTGACGGAGTTCAATATTGCAGTAACTGTTGTGACTAAGATGATAACGTATAAGTTTCTTCGTGGTGTTCTGCTCAGGATGCATGACAGATCTGCCGATGGTGTTTTTCACTTGGCGACTTTAGCTTCACTTAAGACTCGGCAAACTTTGATTGGTTTTCACTAGTGCCCACCAAGGTCACAGGCTGGTAAGTCAAAAACGACTTCTACATAAATTTTATAACGGAAAAATCTCTGAACTTTTAGCCTCTCGGAATTAAATTTACTTTCTCTCACTGTTTTTAATCGGCTTTCATCGTTTCAAGGCGCTTGAATTTTCAGAGCCGGGCTCTTCCTAATTTGCATAATCCGTAATCGGCCCGTGGGCATTACGACTGCATAGTGACCGCTCAGATCTCGCTCTTAGCCAATCAGAACGCGCGTTATATCGGCCACAAGCCAAAGCCATATAATAATGATTAAAAATAACTGACTTTATTATTTTAACACAAAGAACTGAAACATAATCCTCGAGTTGTAGACGAAGCGCGGATAATGCAATTTTCTGGGGAGTTTTAATTATTACATTGTTTTAGTTTTCTATATTCAGGGGCGGTTTTTCATAAAACAATTATTCCACTCGCGCCTATTGCAAATGAGATGATTAAAACCAACTCAGCGCAACACGGCTCGTTGGCTATCTATCATCTCATATCCAGCGTGTGCTCGTGGAATAATTGTTAAATATATTTGTATATTGTTAATTTTACACACAATCCTTCCATTCCTCAATTATCGTGAGAAAAATTCTCAGCTGCAGAGCCTTCGGTCTTTAAAGCCCTGGAAACATTACGTCGGCATATAGTTTAAGTCTCGCCGGAAGAATGGGTTCCATAATGAACGCTACTAGGTGACTGCTTAATTCAATTTCTATTTCCAAGAATTGTTTTAAATCTTGTGTTTTTTTCGACCCGAAATTATAAACATTTGGTACAGAGTAATTTGCATTTAGGAAAGCAAAGAATGACTTTAGTTGAACAATACATGTGTTTGTCCCGAGGTTACCGTCTTGTTTTGACTGACGTTGTGCAGAATGAAATATGGTGGTCTGGATGGGGTCAAATATGGGATACCACTAAAATCATTCAGAAAAGCTGTATCCTTCCTTCGCGTATATTCCTTCAAGAACGTCTTTTCTTGCTTGGAGTATTTACTGCAGTTTCACAAGGGTGTCATCATTTACAAGTGATTACGCATTCCCCACCCCACTTTTTGTTTTGCGTCAACTACTTAATAAACAATCGCCTCCATTTGGCGTGAAAATATGCTCGGATATTTGTCCGCGGATATTTGTCCGTGTGATAACCTATTGCATATGAATATTAATGTAATGTTGAGAAATTAGTGTGGACAGGATTTTGTCTGGTAGACCACGGTATCCTTTAATCTTGTATCTCTTTTAATGTCAAAAGCTGGCAAACTTTGTCACATTATCTGAGATTTACCCGTGAACTGATTTAGTTTCACGTTTCATTGCATTCGGAATTTGATGTTTCCATGGGAACTTTAAAACTTTAAAAAGAACATGACGGCGTTTTATTTATCTCCTAGTCTTCTTCCTGTCTTGTGGTAGGCGCAGTGGCGTCATGGTTCCGGGTTCAAGCCCTAGCCGGGGACATTGGGTTTTGTTCTTGGGTAAGACATGGTGCCTCTCTCCACCGAGGTGTATAATACAAATGGGTACTGGCGAATTTACTGCTCGGGGTAACCCTGCGATGGATCAGCATCCCATCCAAGGGGAAGTTGAAATACTCCTAGTCGCTTCATGCTACATAAACCGATAAGCGCCGGCCTGATGGTCCCATTGGCTCGTATGCAGACTTTAACTACTTTTTTCCCGGCTATACTATCACTATAAAAGTTTTGCATAGAATGCAAGTCAAGTAGTAAATTGAAAGTGTGCACCTTTCGGACTTAAAAAGCTTTGGAGGACAGCAAAATTCGACTTTTTGTTCGCAATTGGACACGTACGATTTTGGGGGAGAGGGGGGGGGGGGCTTTTAACTAGGAATAGGTGACCTGGCTACTTGCTGTAACCCACCATCAGTGAAATTTAGTGTACATGTTAAAAAGTAGATTGCTTTCCTGAGTAAGTTATTGCAGCTGTTTTTATTTCTCGAAGGATCCAAGCTCAACTCTAATTGCTTTTGTTGACTACTTTACATCGAGAATTTTTAAAGTTGTTGTTTAATCAAGGTGATTGAACTTTTATGACATTTACCGAGAGCTTCGAATCCACCGAAGGAAAAAAGATGGCGGCTCTACATTTTACCACAGTACCTTGCGAACCTAACACAGCCTGTAAGGCACAAAGAAAGACAAATTCTTACAATATTTGTCTCTGTACTAAGGACTTTGTGTATGCTAGCTTTTAAGATTTTGTAACTCTTCTGTGCGTTTTTATGAACGTTGTTAAGGCTTTGGCTCGCTAAGAACTGTGGGTAAATGTACCAGTCGCCATCCTTTTTCCTACGGAGGATTGGTAGCCTGCGAACAGGCTCCCGCGAAGGCTGAAAAATATTCGGCGAGTTCCCTCTTGTTACCAGACCGCTCTCAGCTCGCTCCGCTCGCCCTATACCACACTCGGCTAGCTCGCACTAAAACCCAACCGGGTGCTTGTTCGTAGGCTACGAGTTAATAATTATATGTCTTAGTTTTGTTGTTGCTGTTTAAAAGATATTGAAAATATAACCACTGTAATGCTTCAAGATTGCAAAAACTGTAGATGGTAATGGTTGTCGTCTGTTTCTGGGCCGCCATGATAGCTACAGTGTATATGTCTAACAAAGGAACCTTTTGCTCTAACCTCCTCCCTTCAGTTTCATTCACAGTCTTGATTCTGTTATTTCCAGTGGATGTATTCTCCTGACGTGATCATCACCAATTGTAGACATTCCAGCGTTAGACATCGAAAACTTCAAAACGAAATTTGTTTTACCCAGCATTTTAATCACGGCGATTCTAAATCTCCTGTATTTTATCGAATAAATGACAGGATTGCAGCAGCTATTCGCAAATCCAACAAGCATGGCAACGGTTCCGTAAGGTCCTGGTATCTTCTTCCCTGTTCCAATCTCTACGAAGAGCAAAATGCAAAACGGTGACCAGCATACCAGGTAAACCAAAGTCACAACCAGTAACGTGACCACCCCTTTGTTTCGGCTCAGTTTGTTGGCCATCTTTGCCTGCTTGTTTGTAGTCGAAGGACAGTTATTTTCCCTGTTGTTCGCCGACGTTTTGCGGTCCGTGTACGTAACATCTTTGATGCGTCGAAGTTGCTTTCGGATAACCCGAGCAATCTTCCAATACACGTACACCATGGAGATCAAAGCCAGGCCGTAAGTGCCAGACACAACGGAGATGGCAAAACCAAAGTTCAAACCATATTTGGACCAATCTTCCGCCTTACACCAGCCGATGTAACTTATAAAGCACTCGTAAGAACTTACACCAAATAAAGGCAGAAACGCCCAAACGGCGGAGTAGGCCCATAAAACGAAACACAATATAATGGCGCGTGACTTTGTCATTTCAAGTGGATAAAACAACGGACGAGCAATTGCCAGATAGCGATCAATCGATAACATCATCAGATGCATAATAGACGAAATGCAGAATAAAAAATTTCCAAATCCGTTGAACATGCCCCAGATTTCCCCGCATCTCCATGTACCTGTGTTGACAGCATCTAGTGCGCATGGCATTACCAACGTAGCTACAAGAAGATCCGCGATCGATAACGAGATTAAAAAATGTGAGTTAACGATGGAGTTGAGCACATTTGAGTAACGAAGAACAACCATAACGGCAATATTTCCTACTATAGTCAACATGACAACAATAACCATTATGGCGACAATAATAATTGTCCAGACTTGAGGTATATCGACAAGCTTGATGTTGTCGTTGGTTTCTTTGGTGTCTTCTGTCGATAATGTGTCGTTCATAACGTTTGCTATCAAAAAAGAAAAAAAAATAGACATGCATCATTAAGAATCGTGATTGTAATGGCTACACTACTCATTATATCCATGCATGTATATTGTCATATTAAAGGGAATATGAACTGCATTAAGACATTTACCCACTACACGATTCGCTGCCGACTATTATCAAACTGTCCATTATACTTGTATGTTTTTATCAATATAAACGAACAACACACAAGGTTTCAATCGTAAGCCACTGAGGAACGAGATTTTGTGCTGTTTACACACTGCTTCCTTTTCCTTCAAACCCAAACTAAATAAAAGAAGACTATGCTACAGATATATGTTTTACAGCAACAATTCGAGCACAAATGTATGTCAATTCAGGCAGTATTCGCCAGCTTTGGAGGAAATATCAATGATATTGATCAAAGTGCCGCACAATAATATAAAAACGAGGAAGTCACTCCGCTCTATCCTTTTTTAGTTTCTCTTCATCCCCACCCTCCTCCTTCACCAGCACAAACCTTCGACGGACTTTATAAAGGACCTACGAAAAAAACTTGCAAAGAGCTCCGCCGATAAGCTAACTTCCGTGTAATAATTTAGTAAATTTCCTGATGATTCATTTAGCTTCGTGATTTTATTGCTCTGTTTTCATCATGTACTGCGATTTTCTTGTATACGATCGCGTTTCTTGCATATCCCGGCGTTATTTATGTCCAAACTACGGCGGAAAAAGTTTTGAAGACGGAGGTTTTACTCTGAAAATGCATAAAATGTATTCCGTCCTCATTATGCCAAGTGAATTCAACAGGGCGACAATCACCGATCATTTTGGATTTGTGTTTGAGGAAAACTCGGGGAGGGAAATCCCATGATTACCGTGACGCCATCGTTTTCGATAAGCTTCGTTTTTAAAATGTTTTCTGTCCACACGAAAGCCGGCGTCTTTAATTTCCTCTTGTTTGAACTGAGCGTTATTGAAAAGCTCCGTTTTTCGTGGCGGATTAGTGTGGACGGTACGCCTAACCAGAGAAATAAAGCTGCGTTTTCAGAATTATCCGGCGAAGTGTGGACGCAGAATGACTCTTATTTTGATTAGCAAAGCTCAGTGTTTCCTTCAGTCGTGTACAAATAAAGCAGTCTCTCTATTAAGGAATCATCATGCTGTACAAGACGTTTCCATCTACAGCTGTAGTTGACATTTTGACCATGTCGATTATATAAAGGATGAAATAAAAAATCTTTTGTCAGTTAAACAGGTCGACAGGCGGGGTTTCAATATTTAGCACACGTCTGTTGCCATTAAATGGCACAGAGATGTCGAAAAGATACCCTAGCTGCATTCAACATTCGCTGTACTTACCACTGGATGTCGCAATCCTGTTGAGATTTTAAAAGAGTAATCGATTTTAAGGAGATGTTTATTTCATTGTTTGTTTGTTTGTTTTTTTTTTTGGCTTTATTACAACTGCTAAGTAACGGCAAACAAAAAATGATCTTCAGATAAATACACGCGGTTTTAAATATGAAAAACAAAAGCAAAAATAAAAACACGTCGGGGAGGATCTGCATCCACCGTTACATTAATACCACACCGCAGATTGGCCGTGTCTTTAACATGTTCTTCAAATTTAAAAACGTGCATGCTTTATGCGAAGGTAAAGATGTCACCTTTGAAAAATCCGAACAAAAATACACCCTGCTGCTTTTATTTTTGGCAAAAAAGCTGGGCTTTATTCGTCAGAACTGGGTTGATTGTCTCGAGGTTACTTACGAAGCCATTTGCTTAAACGAAACTGCCACTTTGACAGTAATTAAGGAGGTCATTAAGTTATACTCTTATCTGAAAACGACAGTTAGTGAGGGTAATGTCAAAGAAGTGATATACATGTATGTTGGTCCAACGGATGTAAGGACTGAGCGGTTCCAACATTTTCACTAATTTTAAATTTTCGTAAATCACCGGACGAGCTCTGAAGAGTCGCGATATGACGTTTTTGTACAGTTCAGTTACTCTGGACTAATAGGTTTGAAAGGTTTTTCGGTTAAAAGGTCTTGTGGAAAAGCTCCAACAGTGATTAGACCGCGTACATCAGTTGTTCTTGATTGTTGAAAGTGTTTACGGTAGACACTGAACAATAGGTCACGTTCGACAGATCAATATTCTAACATGGCTCCGAGGCTTTCAGGACAAACTTCTATATTTGGTGGTCTTTTCTTTGTATTCAAGTCTCTTGGAATTGAGGGACAAAAGAAACTTAACAAATTTGTAATTTTGTCCTGAAAGCCTCGGAGCCATGTTAGAATATTGATATATCGAATGTGGCCTACTTTGAATCCGCTCATACAAAGTCATTATACCGAGAAACAGAAACACCACCAACAACAGACACATAAGACTGAATAACAAAAAACAAGCAGACAAAGATCGATCAAAAGTGACGTTATGAGTTGAATCATGATAACAATCTCACAGTTATAATACTCCATGTGAGAATTGAGTGTGACCTTTACACTTTGCACACAATTTTAATTTGTTGCGAAACCTCGCTCATATAAGCTCATATAGGTTCGTACCTTTTACTCTCCAAATAGCCATGTTGCTTGTTTAGAATGCTATATATAAAATGATGATGTTGATGACAGACTATTTATACAACGCTTGATTAACTATTCTGAATCTCAAGGATTAGTGTGTATATTTTAATTCTTTTCTTGATAAAATTTACAGAATACAAAAATACAACTGACATCTTGTTTGTCGCCATTGATACCCGATGCTTTGTTTTTCAAATAAATCGAAACACAAATTTTTGAGAAAAAAAAAATTTCATTTTATCTAGATTCAAAAATTTGAATCAATAACAGAAAGACCAGTTCCGAAACTACAGTAGATTGTTCTTTTAAAAATGCATTTTTTTATTGCGTACAAAGTGATATTACCTCCCTTTTCATTGCCTAGCGAATGTCAAATATAACCTCTCAAATACCTTTTTCAGTTTCTTTTAATTTTGTCAAATTTTCATATTAAGCTTTACAAAATATGTTTGCTCTTCTAAGAAGCATCGTAAGCATATAACTTCTTTGCAGGCCGTGTTCGTACTTAATGCAGATTGCTGGATACAGCATTAGTTCAGTCATTCGTCTTAAATGACTTATTGGTACTACGTTCAAAACTCGAACTTGCCTTTGGCTTGTCAATAATATTTTCCAGAAAGAACTATACACTAGTTATGCACAATGGCATCTCTGTTGTAGTTTAGAAATATCGTTAGGGACGTAGGTTGGTCGGCGGATTGATTCAGGAAATACTCCTCCGATTGCCTGGAGTTTCTCTTGGTAAAATCAGCGAATTCGTACTCATACTCACATCGGGTGAATTCCAAACAGCTAGGATTCGTACATGTAACTGCATTTAGCTCCCACGTAGGTGGCTCCCACGGCACTTTTTTTTTTTCATATACCAGTTGACGCACCTAATCTTTTAATTTATGGCAGTAGGCTTCCAAACTAAAACTAGAGACACATACCTGTAGACACAAATATATCCCTCGAGCTTTCTTTTCAGGATTAACCTTTTCGACACAGCTGTATATTTACCGTACCTCTGAACCAGAATCTTTTTTTATGTAAATTATGATACGCGAACGCTACATCAATATAATTATGCAAATGTGTAACTTCTGCCTTTTATTCTGTTTAATTAGTTACTATGCCATACATTTATCATTAGCATCAGTTCAGACACAAGTAATATTCCACAAACACTACCGCCGAAATCTCAACTCGCCGCTGCTCAATCTTCTTTTGAGACCAAATAATAGCGCTTTAATGGAGATTGTTTTCGGGTACTTCACTTTTCTTTGACATAAATAAAGCGCTCCAATTCAATGAAATCCGAACTTAATCTTTAAGCACCAGCAGAAAAGAAATCGACTCCTTCGCACGCCCGCTACAAAGCTTCCATGCTGGACTCTTAATTCACGCCCCAGGCTCAATGTAACAAATAGTAAAAGTTGTTATCACAACTTCCTCGCGTCGTATATGACAAATTTGCCAAATTTGGAAGCCTTCCTTTCATTTTGCCTTTCATTTATCTGATTTTTCCCTCTTGACCTTGAAAACAAGCAAACACGAGAAACATATCAACATCGAAGAAGCGATTTTGTTCCGACTCAAGCTTATACTCTTCAATGCAGTCGAAATGAAGTGACACTGAAATTGAAAAGCAAAAAAAAAAAAAAAAAAGGTCCTGCAGACCTCTGAAGATCCTCAAGTTTGTTGAATGCTATTTATTAACTATCCTATAGCAAGCTAAGGAAAACAAGAAACTGTGTATTTGAAAATTTTCAGCGTCCGTAACTGAAAACATCACGTGGAAAACATCGTTGTTTAGGAGAAGCAAGGGTGATTGTTTTTCGTTGTTGAATTTCGGTCCAATTCAAAGAGCATATGCTCTTCTCAGTACCACATCAGGTGATCAGTTCCGAAGGCTGGGTACACGCAATATGTATTATTAATCTCTGCCAGCCGTTAAAATAATAGTAGCTAACCGTTCCTTTTTTAAGCCTATTTTCCCGAAAAGGCCTTACTTTGGGTGATTTGCTCAAAGTTTGTGGTAATCTTTTTTCTTCCGTTTTAATTCGGATCAACATTTCATGATAATTTTTCAAGGTAAGTACTCCTTGAATGTTCCGGCGAGCAATGCCGTTGGCCACCGGATGTTGTTTATCATGGAGAAAAACAGGACAATGTTTTTCTATCTTAGTAGTTTATAACAATAGCCAGTGTTTATTGAGAATTGGTTTGATAGCAAGTAAACAAGGAAGTTAAATGTACTTTATCAAATAAAAATAAATAAACTTCTTGTATTCTCTTAATGGTATTTTCCATAAAAACTATAACCGACCATCTAGAATTCAGAAAAAGTTTTGTTTAGTTTTAGTAACGTAATTTACCTTAATTATTTTAATTTAATAATTTTTAGTGCGGTGCGATGAAACGTCGCTTATTTAACGAAATACAAAAAGTCACCTAAAGTAGCAGAACGTCCAATTTACATATGTATTGCTTTCTCTATCAATATGGAGTATCGATAAATATTTGCTAGGAACTGATTTACAAAAGACCCGGCCTCACGTAAATACAGATAAATTTCAATCCAATTAATAAAGTGAAGTGAATCACACGTGAAAGTTGCGGAGTTGAACCATTACCATTCAAAATACTGTTCTGCTATGGTTTTTGTGTGACGAAGATTGATTGATTACTTGATTGTCTGCAGTGTTTTGAAGGAATGAAGATCACAATGGGAAAGAGCTTTAAACTCAATTGATTTTTCTTGTTTGTAGAAATGAGTCCAATGGTTTTAGATTGCGAGATAATTAAAAGCCAGTTCAGCTAAAACTGAGAGACACAGACTGCGGAATCGTATTTAAAGTGCTAACGCAGCCGGGAAATGAAACTCTCGGACAAAATCACCAAGGATATGTGACAAAAACACACTCCATAATATTTTTTCGGTGATAGAAAAGTCCATGATTCATTTTTTATAGGAGCCTAAGTACCTGGTCTCCATGACGCTTCAGTTCATATGACTGAATTAAGGCCGCAAAGAAAAGGACACAAATAAATTAAATGAATTCGAACGAAGATATAAATAGCTTAATCGTTTTGTATTTAACGTGCTGAAACAGGCGAAGAATGAGACTTTTTTCACGCTTAGACAAAATTACCAAGCTATTTCAGTCGGCTTTTTAAGTTTATCGAAGGAGAGAAGGTCAAATGAAGAATATATCCACCGTAGCTGACTAAACGAAGGCATTTTAAGCCCGAAAGAAGGTCAAACCAAATCAGTTTCTACCAGTCGGTGAGCAGACTGTGAGACCCTAATTCGGCAAATACCACGCTTAAAATATTCAACTTAATTTCAATTACCCAAGAAGATACTACGCACATCCAGCTATATTCGGTTTAGAATTTAAATTCGTTTGCGCTAACGAAAGTTAGCCACTGACGAGCCTTTGTATCGAAAACGTTGGCCACCTATTTTGTGAGATTTGTAACGTCAAACGAGCGAATTCCTATTCTCTTTAAGAAATGGAAAGCGTTTTCTGTGTTTTTCTCGAATTATAAAGCACGAGTGGTAGATCGAGGAAGTTTGCGAGGACGAGAAATACGCGGGAACACGAGCTGTAACAAATTCACTCATCGTCGAAATGTAAATTCTCTTTACTTAAGCAAGTTCGATTTTCTATCGAGTAAAGAAGTGTTGCTTTGATGGCGCACTTTCTTTTACAGGGTTTCTCAAAATTATACTGGAAATTTTTGAACTGTTTGTTTTATGTCTATAGCAATCAATACATCTTCCTGAGATAGTAAAATGTTGAAATGACACTCGAGTCGGATAGATTTAATTAAAACAGAAGCTCAATTTTAAAAGCTTCAATATTTACCTAAATGAGTGTATTTGTTATCACTTGTTTTGGTTTAGATTTCTTATTTACCAAAACGAAATTAAAAGATGCTAGTATATAATAATTTCTCAATGCGCAATAATTTCCTTTCAGTAATGTAATCTTATCAAGGAAATTCACCAAGAGCAAATGTTTGAATTTTGGTAATTCTCACGGTTATGACTTCTAATTTCCTTGCGGATTTTTCGTTTTTGTTTTCTAAATAATCTTGATGGTTTTGACAAAATTTACAGCGAGCCGTGATTTCTAAGCTGTCTATATCTCAATTTTTCTTTTTCCGTTGTATTTTGCCCTCGACGGAGCCTTACTGAAGAGGCACGTTTGTCGTCAAAAGCCAAAAAACGATATACCATGTGTTGAATTAGATTTCAATATTTAGTTTGTGATATAAACTGGCTAAGTTTATCCGACTAAACAGATAAGGTGTTCACTTTAATGTTATTTAAAAGAGTGTGAAGAAAAAGCAATTTTCCAAAAAATTCTGAATTAAAACACTGGTTACAATATCGTACGCAGGAGCGACTGAACATTTTGCGATGAATAAAAGAATCATACCCTTCTAAAAAGAAAAGATTATAACGAGTTATGACAGTGTAAATAAGGGTATCGCTTATGAAGGAAGTATCTTGTTTTTGTTTTTTGTTTTTCTTGAGTGTCTGGGTTTTTTAACGTAACAGAAAGGACTTACCATTGGAAGATTATAGCTCTCACTTTGGTTCCTTGTGATAGAAAGTGAAATATTCCAAAATTGAATTTTGACAAAAACATAAATTACTTATTCCATTTCCAGCCTCAGTTTGGGGGATTCATATCCGAAGTGACAGTAAATAACCGGATTTTCCGTCACGACTAAGCTTATATAAATTTGTCTTGAACCAGTAAGAGGCTTCAGAGCGGCCAGGAGTGGAAGTGGACTCAGTATTCGCGACTAGCTCCCTTTCTATTTTGATTGCATTTCCGACAGAAAGCGATGCTTGACATCTGAGCTATTGATAATCGGGAAATGAAGTAAAAAAGTAATATTGAAATTGTACAATGTTTTCTGACACTTACCAGGAAAAATAGCTCTTTCTCGTTCCGGAAAATTCTAAAATTTCTATTTTTGTTTTTTTCCTCGCCTCTTAGCTAGAAAAAGTAATAACATACTTCCAAGAACGGCATTTTCAGTGACTTGGATCAATTACCACCTCTTGATAATTAACGTCCTAATTTGCATTGCCATATTCAAGAGTCTTTAATATTCTCAGTTTTGAAGCCTGAGTGTAACTGGCCTTTTTTACAACAACACTTCATCCGTTTGTCATCATCTTCTGATACTCGAATGTCAAGCAAGGAAAATTAATGAGGCCATTAGGTTTACTTCAGAAAGCAAAAAAAAAAAAAAAAAAAAAGAGTAAAATATAAAAATAAACATGTCAGAAGAAAAATAAAAATTAATCAAAGAGTGCGCGACGAGCTAAGTAAAGATAAGCAAAATAGATATTAAATTTTTGCCCGGCATGATATTCTTTCACCTCTTTTGTAAATAATTTAAGGGCCACAAAGTCAACTGCTGGGTCTACCAGTAATTGTGTTATAGCCTAAATGTTAAGTATTATATAATCGTATACAGTTGGTACGTCAGTTGGTGGAGTTCACACTTGTAAGCTATGAAATCGTTTTCTCCAAATTTAAATGTTGTTAGGTTATTTAATATATCTACCTGATTTTAGAGCGGTTTCGGTGGGTGAAAGTAAATGCGTTATGGAGTAAAAGCTGGGAGGAAGATCTTTTCAATAAGCTGAATAAGCCTCGTCCTAAGCGATATAGGCATGTGTTGCCCTTTTCTGAACCGAAATTGATTTTTGCTTTTCCATTCTGAATTTGAGGGGAGTCAGGGCTCATATATAAATGAACGATCTGCGTGAAAAAGGACAATTTACCGCTTCAGCACCGGGAGGGGGGGGGGGGGGGGACTCCCATCTATAAAGGATGGGGTGCTCCTGTTTTGTGGGCTTGGCTTAAAATTTTTTCATCCCTTAGAGGTACCAATTCTAAGGCAACACATCATCTCCTGTTGTATTGTTTCGACTCAACACCCTAAAAGGTATTGCAAAAGTTCTCACTGTGGACCTTTTAAGGCTTAACACCCTAAGAGGTACAAAACCGTATGATGAGCGCCCCCGTCTTTTTTATATGGAAGTTCCCCCGGGAACTCCTGCGGACTCATCTGAAAAGAAGGAAAGATATTTGAGTGCCAGGTCTGGAGATGGGTGTGAAAAGTATCGTACTTATCTGCATTCACTTACGAAGCGATCGAAAAAATATTTGAACAATCATGAATTAACTCTTGCTGTATACAAATTCAAAATTACAATCATATCTTTATAATAACTACTTAATAACCGAGAGTGAGGTCGTTACGGGAAAATCTCAAACTGAGGTCTTGCCGTATTGACCGAGCGACAGCGAGGTCAATACGGTAGGCCGAGGTCTGAGATTTTCCCGTAACGACCGAACGGTCGAGGTTATTAAGTTGTTTATTATCTGGCTCGCGAATTGAAGAAAAAAAAATTATTCGAGCGGAAGTCGTCAATTTACATGCGGCGATGCGCGCGTTTACCGATTCATCCATCGTCTCAAACCCAGGGCAAAATTACACAGTCAGTGAACTTCACTACTGTAATTCTTTACGGGAAAAATGATTGTCACAGCCCTCAAAAAGGTATTTTAGTATCGTAGAGCCACAACTTGATGAGGGAGTTTTTCCAACTTTTGCGGCGAAACGTCAACGCATATAGAAAAGACAGAAAGTGCTTCAAAATGGTCCAAACCAACGGTCTTTCGGTGAAAGGAAATACTAATGCTTCAGAATGCACTGCCCAGAATAACTCGATCTTCGCATCCGCTTTCGACAACATATCTTGGCCTTCTTCATTCTGGGACTTATGAATGAACTTTTCAAGACTTGTGAGCGTCTAAAACTTCCTGCAAGTATCTGAAACACTGCTACCGACAGAAACCGCCCGATTGTTTACATCTGATGATCCTGGAAGCTGATTTTCACTTGCTTGTGTTGAAGCGAGGGAATCTATTTGATGAGAACTGAAACGGAGTTCAATATTTCGGTAATTATTGTGACTAAGATGATAACTCATAAGTTTCTTCGTGGTTTTCTGCTCAGGATACGTGACACATCTGCCGATGGTGTTTTTCACTTGGCGATGTTAGCTTTACTCAACACTCGGCAAACTTTGATTGCTTTTCACTAGTGCTCGCCAAGGTTACCGGTAAGTCAAAAACGACCTCTATATAAATTTTATTAAGGAAAAATCCCTAAACTTTTAGCTACTGGGAATTAAATTTACTTCTCTTACTGTTTTTAATCGGCTTTCATCGTTTCAATGCGCTTGAATTTTCCGAGCCGGCCTCTTCCTAATTTGCATAATCCGTAATCGGCCCGTGGGCATTACGGCTGCATAATGACCGCTCGGATCTCGCTCTTAGCCAATCAGAGCGCGCGTTATATCGGCCACAAGCCAAAGCCATATAATAATACTTGTTAATATACTTGTACGTACAGTAAGTGGTGATATTGCTTTTGTTCTCAGTCGGTACTGTGATTTCCTAATTAACAATTAGACCCGTAGACCGCTAGGGTTACGGGACAATAGCCCGTGAGGCGAAGCCGAATGGGCTATAGACCCGTGGCCCTTGAGGGCGAAGGGTCTAATTGTTTTAGTATCACCCAACTAGTCGAACAGAAAAGGCAATAATAAAGTTAGCAAATGAAAGTTGAAGAAATAAAAGAAAGCGTCACACTCGATACGCCAATTTCACTACTCTAGGACTATTACTAATAGTCCTCTAGTAGCGTAGCCAATTAAAATGCGGGATTTGCATTAGTCCACTAGTTGGGTGATGCTAAATACTATCGTCAAGAGTTGCTATAGTCTTATCTGAACAAGCAGTAGTGTTGTTTTTTTTTTTCCCTTTTTTTAAAAAAGCATATTTAGATAACGCCCTTCTTCAATACACTTCACAACAAATATTCTATATGTGTAATTAGTAGAATTCTACTAGTATACTAATGCAAATGCTGCAATCTGATTGGCTGAGCTACTCGTATACTATCAGCCGTTAGCGTAAAGTGGCTGTCGGTCGTCCACGAAATGCGACGTTTTTCTCTTTTTTTCCGAGTTTTGGAGGAACGTTTAAATGAAAATAAATAATTAAATTTCTGAGAAGACTAAAAGAAGGACATTAACGGTTTCTTGACTTTAAAAACTTGAAAATATTGGAAAAATGGCTGTGTACGCGTACACAAGTGCAAATTTACCAAAGACGGTTCAATACGTGCGATGTTGTTAAATCGTAAAGTACGATAATGTGTAGAAAAATAATTGGAAACCGTTATTTGCGTTAATTTCAGTTAGAATTCTACTAAAACAATTAGATTATTCGCTCTCGATTTCTATGCGGCGATGGTTGATTTGGCCTTCGGCCTCATCAACTATCACCTCATAGAAATCTCGAGCTCATATTCTAATTGTTAAATAGAAAAGGGAATACAGTACCATGCTGACTACAAACTCTCGGATAAATAATCTGGTAATGGGTTTAGATCTGCGTTCTACTTGGTAATTTATTACCTATGTCCATTGGACGTCAGTACATTAACATAGACACTTAATGGACAGAGGTTACGTCCTTAGGGGCTGGGGGTAGTGCGCCATAACAAGCATTTTATGGTAGGAACAAAATCAGTACTTTAAGTTTGATTTTTATAAGAAAGTAATCGAACACGATTTGGCAAGGCAGACAGTTCTGCAGTTCAAAATCTGAGAATTGCACGACTGATTACAGGTTTCGACGTTCTCCGTGCATTTCATCTCGCACCCACCTCCACGACAAAACTGAGTGCAGTGTTTAGCGTTACATTCCATGTTGCAGTTGGCTCCAGCACAATCTTGCAAACACGTGTAAGATGTGCAGGACATCGAGTCACATGCACCTTCTGAACACGTTTGCTTGCATCTGTTTGAAGTTTGGCAGAACATTGCTCGGCAGTCTCCCTCACTGCACATCTGATTTATGGAATGGTAAATTCTAAGATGTATCCATCCATGTAAAGAACAGCTACGCTTTGGAGGGCATGTTTGATGGCATTCACGTGTCAACATTGTGCATCGCACTCTCCTGAACACTGCTTTAAGTCTGGGACCCTCGGCTGGGATTACGCAGCTCCCAGAGTCACAATAACGCTTACACTGTTTTGCGTTGCATCCAAGAACGCAGTTACCACCGGGACACCATTGGAGACACTCGTTGACGTTGGACAGACAGCTCATGCTGCAGTCTCCACCTCTGCACATTTGGAGACAGGTTTCCGCTTCGCATTCCATTTTGCATCTTCCAGCAACACATTCTTGAATGCAAAGTTTTGAGTTGCATAGGTATTTGGTGCATTTGCCACCAGTGCAGATTTGCGTGCATCTTAGTGGCGCTTTGCAATCAAACTCACAGTTTCCTCCATGACAAACCTGGAGCAACGAACTATGATGGGTGTACTTATAGTTCATGCCGCAATGTCCTTCGGAGCATTTCTGAACACAAATGCCCGCATGTCTATCATCGTTCTCATTGCAGTATTCTACGTATCGAGGAGGAAGATGTACGGCTTCCAGATCTCTGGCTACCTTCAAGCTATAGGTACACTCTCCTCCATCACAAGAACGTTTGCATGTCTCCGCATGGCAAATCATCGTACATTTTCCACCCTTGCATGTCTGTTTACACACCTTGACACCTAAAGGACATCGCATGGTGCATTTTCCCGCTTCGCAGCTCTGAATGCAACTTTCTGCATTTTTCGAACAAAGCATGTCGCAGCCACCCATGAAGCAGTGCTGTCGACAGTTTTTCCCGCCACAATCGATCAGTTGGCACTTCCCTCTTATGCAAATTTGACTGCAGCTCTTCGAATTGCAAAGCATAACGTTGCAACGACCTGCCACACACTTCTGTTCACACGAGATTGGTGCGTTGCACTGCAAGCGGCAACGGGCGCTGTTACAAGTTTGCTGACAAAACTGATATCCCGAGTCTCTCCGGCAGATGATCTCATGGTCGCCTACCTCTCGGTACTGATGACAAGCGTTTTTGTAGATTAAGTTGCACTGAGTTGGCTTTAAACGTCGAAGACCACCACCCACTCCCAGCAGCAACAAAAAGAAGAGGAAGGGAACAGTGATGCTGAACATAGTTTTCTGAAATACAAAATTTAGTCTGTTAACGCAGAACATCGCTAGCACCTGTATCTTGGCAAGGGGTTTTGTAAATTCCTCGTTATTTACTTTACACGTGAACATGAGGTTTAAATTATTGCAATTTTAAGAGATGTTGTAAACATCTTGCAGTTTCAACATCGAACGACTGACATAACCTAGCCTAAGTAATTGCAATATAACTGCAGTTGGTGAGAAACAGAATCAGTCGAACAAACATATCTGTACAAATCTAAATTGATGTTTAAAATCGATCCGTGACAGACGTCTTCTTTGTACTAGTATGTTTGTTTAGATATCGAGATATCTTACTTGATCAATCCAAGACCTCGGCAATCATGTACACACACCGCTTAAGGCTACCTCAGTTCTTATCTTCAACTTCAATGAATAATCTGAGTTGGGTTATGCTGTTTTCGTTACTGCTGTGGAAACGTTGCACCTTGAATTTAACTTCCACTCACTCCTGGCACTATATTAAGTTTGCCTTTTTCCCTATACAAAGATCCTGAATAACAGATATCTTTTAAAAATATCGCGTTACGTCCCTTTATCTCCTGCATGCGGCAGTCTATTTATTTTCAAATCAATGTTATGGCAGAATGAGGTTTCTTCTGGGTGAAGGAACATGTAATTACCGGATACGTCGGCTATTTCATAAGTAAAAAAACATTCTGGTATTAAAATTAGCACCTCGAACGTCCAAGAGCTCCTCTACCTAAGTTTTGGTTGCGTCAATTTGCTACCATATCAAAATCTGAACGAAAAATCATGGCGATATGTTAACGTAGATAGATCTCAAGTGTATAGCTAATGCAGATAAATCTTAATTAATATTGTATTGCTAATGCGGATAAAGTTTAAAGTGTTTATATTAATTCGGTTAATCGACACCACTTCGAGTCGAGAGGTGGAGTTCGTCCGCTTAGAGCGACGCGATAAAAGTAAGTTGATGAGGACGCAATCATTGCATTTTTACGTCTGCTTTTTATATATAGCGCTATCATGATGCACCATCAGCACAAAGCCGTAAAAAGTTAAATGCACGTCAAACAGAACTTGATTAACACAAGTCGGTCTGCCTGTATATATGCTGATACGAAGGGAAACGTTTTGCGAACTCCAGAGACAAGAACCTTAAAACAAAAAAGCA
This sequence comes from Orbicella faveolata, assembly GCF_042242905.1. Taxonomy (NCBI): domain Eukaryota; kingdom Metazoa; phylum Cnidaria; class Anthozoa; order Scleractinia; family Merulinidae; genus Orbicella; species Orbicella faveolata. Next base: position 14,030,992 of record NW_028301552.1, read on the forward strand.
TAGTAACAGGCCCACCAGCCAACAACGTATATTAGGTGGGTGTATTTCCCTCTTATGTACTGTACTGTAAATCATAGCTCTGGTAAGCGGCCAGCTCTTGTCCAAATAAGAATCTGAAGTGGTCATTTCTGTGGTTTAAAACCTCTACTGTAAAAGGACACAACACAAGATAAAAGACATTTTTAAGATGTGACTCAAAATATCATAGAAGAAAGACACTATAAACAGACAAACAAACAAAAAATGCATGTACATGAATTGAGATATACATTTATTACAAAATAAATGGGTAAAATTATACAACGTTGAGAATTTAAAGGGTAAAGAGTTAAAAAATATATATTAAAATATTTTTAAAAAACTCGAAATTACATTTAATAGTAAATTGATAAATAGTAAATGAATAGGACAATAAGGTGAAAATAGTTGAAAGGCAACAATAATTATTAAATAACAACAAAATAGTATTTACACAATGGCCTAGTATAAAAAGGATTTATGTTCTAGGTATGGGATTAAAAGTACTTTCGAAAAAGAGTCACTGTATACTAGCATAATAATAGTTATCCAACGGCCTAGTTTAAAAGGTATTTTTTATTGTTTATTTTTTTCCAGGCCAAAAAAAAAAATTTTTGTAGTCTAGGCCATTGTGTCATTATTCTCTACCCTGTTTTATTGAGCAAACGGCGTTCGCTTAATTTATCACTGTATGGCAGATTTTTATCGACTGCTGGGCGGGAGATAAAATTAATTAAGCTATTGCACGCTTAAGAGAGATAACCTTATCACTAGCGGGAAATCTTTTTGTAATTAAAATCTATTTATCGTGAAACCACATTGTTTACAACGAGCTATCTAGTATAATTCTTCACATGATTAAAGGATTGAAGTCGATAAGAGAGGGGGTTCCAGTTATCTTAATAAATTATTCGTTCAATTTCGACTAAATTGTTTGTATCATGATGTCTTGATCGTAGATGTTTGTTTAATATCGGAATATCACATTTTCTTCTAAAAATAAAACATTTTCTAGGTACCAAATTTATCTAACGTGCATGTGTCTGTGTGTGTTTTGCTCTTAGTGTTTCGTCTACAATGAGTAATCCGCGAGGCATTATCAACCACTGAACAATATGATAAACACATGACACGACACGAAGAATTGAGCTGTCTTTTGAGCTGTCAAAAGCGGAGAATCTACAGAATAGACCCACAGGGTTGACTGTGTCCTATGATGGGAGACGGGGTCGGGTTATTGATAGCCACTTCTAATTCTGAGGGATTACATAATATTTTATCGCACCGTAAAATATATGTTGATTATCCGTTGTGTTATTCCCTTATCTCCGTGATAAGTTTAATTCGCCAGTTATTGCTCATACCCCAAAATCTGCTTTCAAGATCAGTGAAGGACACCAAAGATGGTTTCGCACACCCCATAATTCCCGTCTCGCTTTAATCACATGATCAGAGCCACCTTAAATTTTCAAAAATTTAAGGTGGCTCTGAAGCTACTCTACAATTGTTTTAAAATTTTGCAAAAAGTTGCAACTTATCATGCTCATTACAATTCGATGATAATAATAATGGGGGTCACCGAAGTAGTTTGTGAGTTAAAAGCACTTAAAACCAAAATTGAGGGTGTTTTTAGCGCGTCATGCTGTTGCTATGGTTATCTATTGTGTCACGAAAATGATTACGTGTTCGCCAATGATTGGCCAATATTTTGATCAACTGATAAAGGGTGGTTATAATGACCTATCAAAATCTAAGTCCTTGAAAGTGCTGTAAACTGTTACCAGCCACCTTAACGTGGAAAGAGACTAGGTAAATAACGGGTAAGCTACTAGAATTTATGATAAGATCACGCAAATAAAGACACAGTGAGTGCAACTGATCCCTAGTCTTTTAAATGAAAAACACGTTTCAGTCACGTTGGAAGGGTCTTAGAAGATAATTAGGGGTACTTTGTTAACATCGGAAGTGATAAGCAAACCAAGAACCGGGTAACAATGTGAAGTGATAGTAGCTGTTACTCGCACGTAGCATGTATGAATATGACTAGAAGTATAGAATATATTACTTCTCACTGATTGAGTTAAAACGCTGCCATGCATCGGCCACTTGTATTTGGTTTTCTCATTAGGCGATTTTAAGGTGTAATGAAAACAAATTAAAATTCCTCTACGCGCTACGCTTTCCTCTTGGTAATGTCAACATTCCATATTTTCTCGTATATTACGATGACGAGACCTTTAAAGGCATAATGAATGGCAAAGTCCGAGGCCCACCGAATACAAAGACGGTTTCTATGATGTTTGGACCAATATTAGTCCTAAAACGGTCTACCATTCTACGTCGTAGGTTAAGATCAACCGCGGTGTCAATCTCGAAGAGAGGACTCAGAGGCAGCGCGGTCGTAAGACCCCATCCTCCCTTACCTTCCCCTGCAGCCACTCTGGCGGGACCTGCCTATCTAGGCCTCGTCAGCCATGAACAAGCCTGCACCCAGTAGGCGAAGAAAGCCTTTTGTAACTTTTATCTGCGAAGAAACGTTTTGAGTTCTAAAGTTGAATTTTTCCGATTGTTTGATATTTCGAGACTCGAAGCAAGTTTGGTGAGGTATTTTTGGAGCCGCTCGTGTTTGTTCTCAATTATGCAACCCAAATTATGTTGTTATCGGCGTTGTGACTAACGAGAAATATATATTTGTTATAGTCAAGAAGATGTAATCACTGTACACCGCCTTCTATGTGCTGTAAACTATCCCACATGGTGATATTGAAGAGTTTCTTACTCTTACACTTTATCGGCCTATGTCTACCTATGGAGAACAAAAGTGTCTGAGGCAGCCTATTAAAATCAAGAAGCATGTGAAGCTACGATTTAATAGTTATAAATATCGGTGACATTTAAAGACCTACCTTATTGAGAGGGCAATCGGATGGGCAGAGCTGAGTAGGATAATCTGTTCATCTGGATTAATCATTTGCGATAAGGCTGCTTGAACATGATGGTATCATTAGAACTTTCTAGATCGTTAATTGCGTTGAGAAGGGTGGATTGTGAGAAAATACAGCCCACAGGGTTGCGGACGAAAGGACAGCTTCAATTTCAACAAATCCACTCCACTATTTATTGGCAGGCTATAATTATAAAAACACAATTTCATACCTTACTAATGGCTGAGCTTTAGTAATGCACTGACGTTCTTTTCCAGACAAATAAAGGGCTACATGTTTTTAACACAGTCCAGAACAACTTTGTTCGACAACCTTTTACTTCTGCCTCGTTATCTGCTAAAATCGCCGTAAACCGATCATGATAAATATCTTTGTGCCATGGAAGGTTAGGGACCCGTCAAAAAGTATTGGGGGTGGGTCAGAGCAGAGAGGGAGGGAGGGTCATCAGTTTTTGAGCCCTTGGTAAAGGGTGGGTCGTTCAATTTTTAGCTACCCATAGGAGTGGGTCATCCTATTTAATGACAGTAATTGGCACGCATTTATAATATGTATATTTTAATAATCAAAATCTTGATACTACTGGAACAGTTGGCCACACATTTAAATTTTGTACGCAAAATTCTTTTGTGTCTTTAACTTATATATAATATGTAAGTCTGTACTAAAGCTAAGAAGTCTAACAAATGAGCAAGGAGTCCCAGTGCAGAAATTTTTCAACTGACTACGCTCTTTCTACATGTTGGTCTCCAAGAACACCAAATGGCCTACTTGTGTCCACATGCTATTTATCCACAAGGGTAAAGGGTCTGGGACTCACACTAGCTCTTGGGCCGGGTCTCGACGTTTGCTGGACAGCCTTTTTCTAGATGGATCACTATTCCACAGGAGGCAAAGCGTGCAAGGTTTACAGTCAAGTGTTTTTGTAGAGTTTACAGACATGACTTAATACTGCAAGAGTAAAGGAAAACAATTTTACTTTTAGATGCGTTTGTATTATTATTAGGAAGTATATCTAAAACGTAAATTTCACCACAACTTTCTTACAGAAATTGTGGTTTTGTTAACTTATACAACCAAAATGTCATGTTTTATAGGGGCGACGGGTGGTGTAATTTTCAGCTTGCATTTAGGAGTGGGTCACTCAGTTTTCAAACCGGATTTCTCCCTGAAACACGGTGCTCATAATAGAATCGTCACCCCAAATGTCACTATCATCAAATCTCATATCTATCCCAATTAAATAAAAATTATAATGATTTTAATTGCGCAGCTCCGGCGGTCCAAAGGGCAGCCTTGCGGAGCATCATAACTGCAGGAAGAGAACCACATACATGCATAGAAATAAAAAACCAAGCAACTCTTTATTCATGGTCACCATGGCTAGCGGCATGGTTCGCTTGGCGGCCATGCTCCAGCTAATTGGTCGACCGCAGCATCCAGCCTTGGTTTGCAGCGTACATTTTTGATACTGGACATCCATGTTCTGGTCAATTGAGACCTGTCAAAACAAGGTATCGGCTGACCATTATCACGTGACCATATAAATTAACTGCTGGCCGTAAAAAGGCCATAACATTACCGCTAGCCGTAAAGCCCCTACCCTATTGAGACCCCGGCTATATGGGGTATTCAGACACTTACCCTTCATTAACCCTTTGTACGGAGTCATAACCTGTTTTTATTATTATTATTATTATTATTATTATTATTATTATTATTATTAATTTGTATTGAGTGATTCGATGACAAAATCAACTTGAGTTGTATCCGTTGGAGCAATATTTATAGCCTGTTCAGTTTGATATATTTTCTTCATATCCGAGTTCTTGAACTGGTTCAGCAATTCAAGCTTGGTTTCCCTCCTGAAAATATTCACTGGTTATAACTTTGTCTAGTCTGAAGGAGTTGCTTTCGATGATTTTTTTTATTGTTAGAGATCAACTAGTGGATCTTTTCGGGAAGAAACCAGGGTTGAATTAGAGTCAAATAGTGACAATCCTAGTTTGAGAACCGAGTCAGTTCAATCATGTCTCCACATTTACATCGTGCCAAGGCAGGGAACAACAATCAGTGTGTATGCCCTTTGGACAACATCAGACATTGTTTACAAAGTTGAAAAATAATTATCCCCTTGAACTTAGCAGTAGCTTGTTTCGCTTTGACGTAATTTTGCAAGGTAACTGACAAGTGCACGATGAACCGAGATATTACACCCCATTTGTCGATTTGCCACATCAAAAACTCGCGCGAGACTGGGAACAAGCTTATTTTACAGGTGTCTGTAACTATCATGAAATATAATTGGTTAGTACGTTGTTTCCAAAGGTATTTATTGACCAATCACTGCACGAACACTGTAAGTTAAGCTGTCAATTTTTTTTGCTGTTTCTAATAATGACTGGAAAGCGTGAATAAAATTCAGATCGCCGTTTGATTACATTCATTTTGCCCGTTACTAAACCGAAGAAAACTACGCCATACCAGAAATTTCAATCATTGTTAGTTTCACAGAAGGCGACTGATATGGAGAATGTCATCTTTATCAGCAGGTAACGTAATCTTATGGAAGTCTTGTTGCGTCGTTATTCAAAGGTCACTCTCTGAATTTCGCGAATTTTCCTTTAAATGGTTCGCATTTCCGAAATTAATTAATTCAACATTTCTCGCATTTTCTGCCAACTTTGCTAGAGAATTTTCCTACCATTTACCCCGGCTCAAAAAGCGTCGAAATTAAGCCTATCCTGTGGTGTAATTGAAAGAAATTCGATTAAGTTTCTTGCAACTGATGAAATTCGCAATCACTTCATTGGATTTCTGAGGAAAATAATATCAGGAAAAAAAATAACAATACGCGGAAATTCGGTTTCAGTATTATTTAGTACCTATAAATGTCTCTTTATTGTTACTTTTTTGTGATCATTGTTGGTGGCGAACTAAATGGAATACACTGAGGAAAGTCACGCTTTCTCTGATCATGTCGCTGTTTTTGGAAACAAGAAAATGAGCGGGAGACTTGACTTGACATGCGCATGCCCGAAAAAGGTCCATTCAAACAGGAACAGGGATTCGTGCTATTTTCGTGTGTTGCAATCAACTAATTTTGTTTTGATTCGTTTTATTATATTATACTCCTCGAGGCTGTGTCTAGTTATTTCTCTTATTTTACCGGATATCTGACATGGGCGAACCGTAATTAAACCAATTGAAAAATGTATTTTTGTGTGTGACGTTTCCCCTGCATGTGTTGCTTGGTCAACAAACGGACCCTTGTTTTGTTTAATTTGACTACAGCAATTACGAGGCGTATGAAACAAGCGTAAGCCAGTTGAGACTTCTCTCGTCTCTTGTGGCAATCATTTTTTTTTTTTTTCAATCAACTTTTAAGATATTTCTTTAGAATACCAATAAGTCAGTACACTTGTATTGATATTCAACATAAATGAATTTCATCCAGTTGACATAAATGAGTACAGTTTGTCAAATTAAAAATTTCGTCAGCCACCATGAAACAGAACGCCCTTTTTGCCGTGTTGTTCATTCACTGAGTTGTTATATTTTGCGTGGGTTTCCTGAGGCAGATATATCTCCTCTAGAACGAGTCTCCTTGATTGAATGAGCCAAATGTTAGAAATTACTTCCTCACTTTTCAATTTTATTTATCTATTTAGTTGTTCCTGTTTGCTTTTAGCCGCTGTCCAAACGCTTTCTACTTATAGATTCTTCAAATGCTCTCAGCCCAAAACAGTTCCGAATAGAGAAAAACAAGCTAAGATATAATGATTTTCAGCTGTTGAGCGACTGGCAGACATGTTTCTCGGTTTTCCGGCTGATTTAAGAATTCGAAAACTATTTAAATTCGGAAATTAAATAGAAGCTTAATCCTCAACGCCCTTTTCGTCGAATGATTGGTCTTGGCTTGACAGAAATTATTAGGAGTAGTATCTCGGCGTTCGTTAGTTAATTCCAGAATGGTCCGCTTTAATTAACACTGGAATAAGACAATGCTTGCATGTAACCATGAATGTGTTGGGAATAAAGAAAAATTTTCAAAACAGCGGGGGTGACGAAGCCGTGCAAATCGCATTATTTTGTTGAGATCAGGCCTGTGCATATTGAAGGCAGGAAAACCATTTAATCTTTGGAAGATGCTGACAAAATGAATGAACAAAAATAGAGCCAATTTTACTTTATCGAAAGCAGTTTTAGTCGGGCAAAACACTAATAAAAGCGTGGAGTAACTGCAACCTCTTCTTTTGGTTTATGCTGAAGCCTTGCTGTTTTCCATACTGCAAACACGACATTGTTCAAAATAATTGAAAATTTTCTCGTCCAGTGAATTACTGGGTAAGTGGTTACAGCGTAAGGTCTGAAATCAAAAGAAAACAGTCGTCTGACAAACAGGTCACGGAAGAAGCTGCATCATGTTTCCGTCAGCTGAAAAGCATACTGCCCGCTTGGGGAATTCTAATATCTTGCGCCAGTTCAAACCCTGGCGTTTAATTTATCACAGTTGCCCTAAAGCTTTTAATGTGCCACAGCTAATAAGAAAATTGTTGATTTTGAAGGCAGAGCAATTTCCCCCGATTTTTAAAGCCTTTAGGATGGCATAGTCAACATCGGGAGGAAAATTGAATTGCATACCTAGTAGGAAAGGTTTAGATCGGTAGTTTTTCTTCTAATATGTCTAAATTGATAAGCTGGTATATCGAAGAAAAGTGCCAACGAAACTGATTATTATAATTTAGAGCTGTTTTAGGAAAATAATTTTCCTGTGGTTTTCCTGTCTTTCCGTGTGAAACAGAGTTCATCACAGCAATTCATTGACCAAAACCCTGATTCCTATTAAATATTTCCGTGTTTAAAAAACTTGATGTATCTTCCGTGAGAGAGGCTACATATATGCCAAAAGGAATATCTAATAACAAAACGCTGCTGACAACTTATCGAAAAATGAGACAATTTTCTTCTCAAAATCCGAGCAAAGTGAATGCAGCGTTGATAACTTATAAAGTGCTAACCGGATTATTGGAAATCTATTTAGAAATTTATAAAATCCCTTTCCTTTTTTGTCTATCCGGCCTGGCGGCCTTTTTTCGCCATCCTCGGTAATAAGATTGTGTTCGTTAAAATTAGCGAATAGCGTTTCTTCGAGTCATAGTTTGTATGCAAATAAATTGCCTTATGTTTTAGGTAACTGACATGGTTGAATAATTCAGCGCCTTAATATTTCGCTTCCCAAGTCAGCTGTATAAACAAGAGGACTAAATATCTCAGGGCACACTAAAAAAAAATTTTAACTGCTCTGTTGATGGCCATAGCGATTTTATTGAAATTTGTTCTTTGTACGCATCTAACTTGAATTGAAAGTGTAGTGAAGTAAAGGAAGAGTTAAATACAAGGTGAGCTGAAACCACATGCGGTTCAGTTATACCGGAAGGATATATGGATCGCTTCATCTCACTGACCAGTGTGTTTACCACAGCGAAAGGTTATCGCCATGTTTTGCGGTCTTTGACACCTGATAATTGAGCGAAATATAACGAGTTGGAGAGCAACAGCCGAGACAGCCTTTTAAATTTCTTTTCATCTTTCAAGTGGATTATAGTTACGCGAATTGTTGACAAAAGACCATTCGTCGCAAAATACTATCGTTTCGGTGTGCACTCGGCTAATATCTCCAATCATCTCTTAGACAATGGAGGCGTCGAATACGCAAACAGTGAGAATACAAAAGTGTGACAAATGAAAATTGCTTAATGCCTTTTAAGAAATATGCTTTAGCTGTCCACTGCTAGAGGAAAAAAATAATAAAAAGAGTAAAAGTCGGGCAGAAATTCATAAATATTTTGAGATAAATTGTGAGTTAGTCTTGCGTATCTCCTTCCGGCCTCGACTTAGACCGGAAAAACTCCTCACCAAAGCGAGGCAGAGCGCGCGGTCACGAGCGCTCAAATGAGATAAAGACATAAATAAGTTCAATCAATTAGTTGAAGATATAAAATGAGAGAGCAGCTGTTTTTGTGATTCATTTATCTAGTGGCCTTCGCCGTTGAGCGTCGAAGGAAGAATGTGGTGGACTTTAGCGCTTCTTTTACTGTTTTCCGTGAACATTTCTCAAGGAAGTGGCAGTAGCAATGCGAAGGTATGCACGAGGTCTTTCTAGTAGGCGGTTTCAATTTCTTGTGGTATTCTTAACTCGCTCGTTGGTTTTCTCTTTATCGATCGTCATTTCTGATATATTTGTTTTGTAATTTTGTTTTTTCACTTTGTACAGAGGCCCGCGGAACATCCACTGCCGCGATCTCTTCCCGAGTCGAAACTAAGCGACTTGGCAAAGAGAACGGACTACGAAGCTTTCTACAACGACACGTTTCTGAAAGGGATCTACCGAGTACGTGTCCCTGGGACAACGGGGCATCACAAAGTCAAGATGGTAAGGAAAATAACGGCAAATGTTTCCGTACTTCCTTTGCTTCGAGTAAACAAGCTAGACCCTTCTTTTAATTAAGTTTAACCATTCTAGATTCAAAACAAAGGCTCAGTGTACGACAGCGCGAACACTCATGTTTTTTGGTCTTTACCTGAGGGCTCAGTTCTCGCTATCTCACCGTTAAATGTGAACACGAAATGCTGTTTTAAAGTCACCGATTTTAAAGACGTCGTTCTTGGTAGCCAATTACAGTTACTATACCCGTTGAGCGATTGATTTTTGCGAAGTCAATACAATCTTACTAGAGCGATACATGCTTGTACATAGTTTTAGTGCAATCCATTCTTAAATTCAAAATGAATTGGATACAATATTCAAATACTGCCCCTTCGCAGGTAGCACAATATTTTTTGAATTGGCAAACGATTTCCTTGTTTTCTTTTCTTACAACACTCGGCGGAAGCATACAGAGAGACATTTGGTTTGGGTTATCTCCATCTTGTTAATTCAGTCAATATTTTCGTATCTCATCGAGAATATCAATTTACGTTCTAGTGTGTGTTTCTTTCGTGCGGGTTGGTTTGACAAAACATTAGAACAGCGGTTAAAGTAAAGTGCTGAGGATTTTTATTTTTTATTTTAACACATTTTTGGAATGATTAAGAAAATTATAAAAAATAACAGGTCAGGTTGTTTTGGATAATTACTATTTTCAAAAGAATACAAAAACCCCTATGGCAATTCTTTATGATCTTAATTGCATTACTCATTACGGTGTCCTTGGTGAATTTTCCTAAGCTGAAGAAACCTCTAGCATAATTTGTATGAATTTTCAGTTGTTTGATTTCAAGAATTTTAATGATTATCCCAATTTTTAAATATTACTTACAATAATAATTGAAACTCTGCTCTCAAAGGAATCAGGAAAGTTGTTTTTAGCTCTTATTAACCGAGCTGGAGGTCTGTATGGGAGAATCTCGACTGTGCTTGCGAACGGCGATGAGCTTAACATAAACCTGCTGAAATTTGCTCATCCTCTTTACTTTTTTTTTGTCATCAGGCTTTTTGGCACTTCCATAAATGATTGAGAAGAAAATAAAAGAAAATGGTGAACATTTTTGTATTTTAGTTTGCTACTTTTTCAACGCAAAATGAAACCGGTCTAGATGCCGGTCTAGATGAGAAAATCTAGACCGCGGTCAATATCGATTTCAGCCAATCAAATTCGTGAATTCGGTAGTTCCCAGTCCTTGTGAGACACAGCCATATAATAATAGAATATATTAAATTTATTAACATTATTATCTCCTCAGAGCTTTATTATCTAGCTCTCTGCACGCACTGCAGGCCTATGATGCTCCCTCATCATAGGCCTGCAGTGCGTGCAGAGAGCTAGATAATAAAGCTCTGAGAAGACATGAAAGGCCGCGTGCAAGAATGTCCCCTAGATTTTTTGGCCATTTTGAAAGTGCTCAAAAATAGCTGAATTTTGGCATGTAGGCTTCGTTGTACCTGAGAAACATTGCTCTGAATTTTTTTTTGGCTGGGGTGCTCTTCGTTCTCGAGAAATAACGTATGCAAAAAGCTCAGTTTTCCAAGCGGCATCTTTTGGAGATCTTTTGTTGAACAAAAAACAAAAGAAACATTATTTTGTTGAACAGCAAACAGGCAGACTGTTTATAGTGTATTCCACTGAATCTTAGCTGTCTTAAAGTCAAAAGAAAATAGTATAAAGAGCGGAGATCTGGGAACAGATTGTTTACATCGGTTATTGTGACGTAAACACAACGCATGAATCGATCGAGCGGCAAACGAAATACTATCGAACGAAAAAGAGATGTGCTGCATTAGAGCTCTGTCAACTAATATCTTAAGCATAGTGTTAAAGTACCTTGTATGTCTGCCTGGTGGTTGAGAGGCATCATAAAGCCTCGATAAACCCGTAAGTCATCAGCACGTTTTAAAGAATCAAAATGTGTTCTGAAACTTTGAAGGTAGCTGATATACTGTAATCGTGTTATCGGCGTTCGAAGTCAGATCGAGCCAGGCAGCAAAGTACAAGAGCAGTTCTTGCCCAAGAAAAATACCCTCTCGTGAGTTGTGGCCCATTTGCCAAGCGTTGCTAGTGTCAAAGTTTGGAAAGCGAGAACTGGTTTTTGACTTATAAAATTTGTCTTGTATCGACCGCCATGTTTTCCCGCGCACGAGGTGTAAAGACCCTTCCCGGCATGCATTGCGATCACGTTCTGCTCGCGTTTCTCGAACTGGTAACTAGATTGTTTCGGCTTTTTTCAATTAAAGGTAATAATGGCCAACAAGTAGCGATCGATTGTAACATAGATTTGTGATCCAGGTTGTGTTGATTTTATTTCATATCGGCATGATTTGTAGTGTTTTGAACTTCTGGGATCAGCGGACATGCAGATGTATGGAGACCCGTACGTTGCGCAGAAGGGTTAATTTGTTAATCTGTTAGGTGGTACGTGACATAAAGCTACGATCGCGTTTGTCGAAAAATATGTATTTATCTCGTGATTTTTAGCCATTTAAGACGTTGCTGTATTTGGAAAAGTGCTTATTTGATGTTTATTTGTTCAGTGCAGATAATCATTGTCCCAGATAACCAAAGTAAGTTCCAGATGTTAACACTATTTTCTGGCTGCCATATTTTACCTATTTAAACCTGAAATCAACATTTTTGAGCTTATACGTTGCGTGAAATTAACATTTTGCTGTTTTCTAAGTGCAATCAACATCCTTTCCGTCACGCGTTACGTGAAATCAACATTTTTACTTATTTAGACCTGAAATTAACAATTTTTAGCTTATAAGTTGCGTGAAATTAACATTTTGCCGTTTTCTAAGTGAAATCAACATCCTTGCCGTCACGCGTTAACGTGAAATCAGCATTTTTACCTATTTAGACCTGAGATCAACATTTTTGAGCTTATAAGTTGCGTGAAATTAACATTTTGCTGTTTTCTAAGTGAAATCAACATCCTTGCCGTCACGCGTTAACGTGAAATCAACATTTTTACCTATTTAGACCCGAGATCAACAATGTTTAGCTTATACATTGCGTGAAATTAACATTTTGCTGTTTTCTAAGTGAAATCAACATCCTTGCTGTCACACGTTAACGTGAAATCAGCATTTTTACCTACCTAGACCTGAAATCAACATTTTTGAGCTTATACGCTGCGTGAAATTAACATTTTGCCGTTTCCTAAGTGAAATCAACATCCTTGCCGTCACGCGTTAACGCGAAATCAGCACTTTTACCTATTTAGACCTGAAATTAACATTTTTGAGCTTATACGTTGCGTGAAATTATCATTTTGCTGTTTTCTAAGTGAAATCAACATCCTTGCCGTCACGTGTTAACATGAAATCAGCATTTTTACCTATTTAGACCTGAAATCAACATTTTTGAGTTTATACGCTGCGTAAAGTTAACATTTTGCTGTTTTCTAAGTGAAATCAACATCCTTGCCGTCGCGCGTTAACATGAGTCAACATTTTAAGCACTTTTGACCTGAAATCAACAAATTTGAGCTTATATAAGCTGCGTGAAATTGACATTTTGCTGGTTTCTAAGTAAAATCAAAGTCCTTGCGGTCGCGGCGGGCCGATCCTTTGTTATAATAAACCGAGGCGAGTTTTTGACTTATAACAAAGGCTTGGCTTGGCTATTATAACAAAGGATCGGCTCTGTTTATCATAACAAAGGCCCGGCTTCGTTTATTTGAAGGACTCGGCGGGAAAAGGGCATCAGGTATTTTAATCAAAGGTGAACTTTGTCGAAAACGCTCCAAATTTCGCATGCAGTTTCGTTCAGGTATGTTAAGCAATGTCCCATAGTTTTCACGCTAAAGTTCGCTTCGTTCTTGAGATATTGCGTATGCAATAAACCACTCGGTTTTTCCAACCTGTGTGCCTTTTTTGTATACGTTATTTCTCGAGAATGAAAAGCAACCCAGCGAAAAAAACTTCAGAGCAATGTTTCTCAGGTGAAACGAAGCCCACATGCCAAAATTCAGCTAGTTTTAAGCACTTTCAAAAATGGCCAAAAAATCTAGGGGACGTTCTTGCACGCGGCCTTTCATTTGAAGTTGGAATTTCATGTCCAATCCCCTCTACCCTTTTAGCATTAAATTTGCCAGTTCCCAGTTATATACCTGGGCTGGGTTGTTCAAATCTGGATTAAGGTAACTCGGTCTTAGCGAGAATTTTGATTTCAGTTTTGTAACTTTTAGGTGAGGTTTTCTGTTTATATTGTTTGCCCTTCAGTTTTTAGTCTGAATAACAGGGATTCACATTCACAGTCGTCTGGTTTTCCGTGATGACTGAAAAATCTTGGGGACGGCCAAAACAATACGGAAACTCGTCCGCTGGACGAGTTTAGTTTGACTCTACCAGGAAAAAAATTTTTGTTTTAGTTCCCTGCATTCTGACCACTTGTTATCCATTTGGAACTTGTAGAAAACAGAGAAAGATATTCAGCTTTCTTTTTCGATAGAATCGTCATTTTAGTTCACCATCTTGGATGATGTGATGAATGATGTCATTGCAGCCTCAATGTTTATTTTGTCAACTGATGCTCTGTACTGCATCTGCATCCGCGAAAAATATGTAGCATGATGGCATCAGCAGTTTTGGTCATTTTGACCAGCATATGACATTAAATTTTAGCTATGTTAACATTTGGGAAACATGAGCTAATTATGAGCAGGAAGAGCGAAAGCTCGGTTTATAAGATCTTCATTACGTGGTAAACCAGAGAAATTTAATTCGTTTAATGAAACTGGTTTGTACTAGCTGACATTTTGCTTGCAAACAGGGATGAGCTGAACTTAAATCTGCAAAAGTTTGCTCATCTTCTTTCCTTTTTTTCTCATCAGGCTCTTTGGCACTTCCACTAATATTTCTAGAGAAAATAGTCAATATTTTTGTGTTTTATTTTACAACTTTTTGACCACAAAATGTAACCGGCCTAGATGCCAGTCTAGAATCTAGTCCAAAATCTAGACTGCATTCAATATCAATTTCAGCCAATCAAATTCATGAATTCGGTAGTTCCCAGTCCTTGGGAGACACAGCTATATAATAAATAGAGGATGTTATGTGGTTGTGCGGAGATATGAAATTTCTCTTTGAGAGAGGGCAGCGAACAAGTGATATATTATTCAACACTAGAAGAGAAATTCCGTATCTCAAGAGGCCATGTAATGTTCTAGAACATTACGTAATAAATTTTATTATATCAGCACCAATGAAACAACAAACCATTTAACTTTTTCTGTGAAAGGTGCATTGTATTGTATAACCATAGCAACAGTGATCTTTTCACATGTGAAGATAACATGTTATTTTCACTTGTGAAGATATCATGTTTTTTTGTGAAAGCTCACCTGGTATTTCATTGGTGTTTAATATAATATATGTCTGAATTTATGAAAACCGTGTTAAAGACTTTGCACCAAAATAGCGGGCATGTTTTTGGAAAATCGGTTAGAAAGTGTACATAAAGTGTACATAAATATGTCGCACTGAGAGTGCTATCTACCTCGTTTACTCTCAATAGAGTCCATACCATGCCTATACAAGCCTTTGAAGTCTCTGCAAATGAGTCGAACGAGCCAAACAAAGCTAAATTAGAGCTTAAATTGATCATTTGATTTGCGGCACTAATTTAGACAGGCTTAACCTCTGCGATTTCACCTAAATGACCTCACTATGTCTTTACTGTGGGTGAAATTAGCCAATCATGGTGACAAGAGCATGGTAAGCAGTGGAATCGGATATTTATCTCGATATTTCAGCAAAAAAGTAGCCCTTATGTGACATTTCATTTCAATATCTGTTTTGATTCGCAAAAACATAGCCACAGAATTTGACTTGTCACTGATAATCTTTTAATGACTTTAATAAATTATGTTTCACAGTTGTGTAGTTATCAACTAGTTGCAGCTTTAATTATTTGGGTAAGAATTAAAAAGAAAATCTACTGTTTGATTAAATGCTAGCTTAATTAGAGTGAAATAAGAAAGACCACCTGAACATTTCAGTAATTGACACATATTATAACTTTTCCATGTGCCATGGCCACCACAGCCAGTCAATTTTCCCGGCTCTTACTGCAATCCCTGCTCAGTGAGTTAAGGTGGATGTTACTTTATCAAATAGCAGTAAAATCATTTTAGACTGCCAATCAAAGCCTAGCATGTACTAGCTCTGTTACTCTCTCATTCTTTTTTTTTTTTTGATTAATGGTATTTAATTTTATTTCTGTAGTTTATAAAGAAACAATTTGAGGACTTGAACTGGACAGTTATCTTGGATGAATTTGATGATGCCACCCCATTTGGAATGAAGCGATTCACAAACATAATTGCCACTCTCAACCCCAATGCTCGCAGAAGGCTCATCTTTGCAGCGCATTATGATTCTAAATATTTTCCTGATGATGGGAGTGGACGCTATTTTCTTGCTGCTACTGATTCAGGAATACCTTGTGCCATGCTCGTTGAGATTGCTAGAGTAGTCACCCCTCTATTCAAAGCACGAGAGCAACAGCAAGCAAATATGGCTGAGGCTGACGATGAGGTAAATCAATGCAAAAATGAATGTATTGTAGTCTTGAATTGCATTTTCATTAAAGGCAACTACCAGGGTGACAAATTCCAACTTGATAACTCAGTTCAGCTTCCAAGATTGTAGTGTGAACCAGCAATATCTGTTCTAAAGTTGCATGCCTTCTAAAGCCTGTTGTGACAATTTTTGGAGTGAACCCTATTAATTAGTAAATGTTGAGTTCTGTGTGTATTTTCCTTTTATCAAAAGAGCTATTCTGCCCCATACATATGCAGGACTCCAAAAAAATGCTGTCCAGTTGTCCGGAACAAATACATTATCCTGCTGGGCAAGTAACCCTTCATTCTTACTTGCTGGAAAGGCATGGTCTCAGACAAGTCGTCTGCCAACTAAATAAGTCTTGAAAAGGGCAAGCAGAATTTGAGACCTCCTTGTCCAAAGGGAAGCTGGAATTTAAGTTTTTTTAAAGCCCTAATATGGCATCTATTCTGCTAGTTACTTAAGGCTGGTGTGGTTTCAGTTTTTTATTCACCTTAAAGGAGCTCAGTCATTGAGTTATTTTGGCCACATACAAAATTACTTTTAAAGTGCATATGACATGAAAAACTATTTTTTGCTTATTTGAAAGGCCTTTCAAAATACAGAAGAATGGTGTTTTTCTTTTTGAAATATCTTTTTTTCATTTTAAAGATATTAACGTTTTTCTATTATGCAAATTAGATCAGTGATGATGTCATATTGTTTGCAACTAAAAATGCTAAAATACTGAACAAACAATATCTCTTGGAATATTGAAGCAGTGTTCTTGAAACTTGGCACCACAAATGTAAATCACAAAAGAAACAAAATGACACCCTTAGTGGTGTTGCCATAGCAGCTCTTTTGGCTCCAGTCTCTTTCTGTCAAAAAAAAATATATATCCCCATTTGCAACCTCTAAACACAGGCTGCCCAAGCTCACAATGCGAGGAGTTTTTTTTTTTTAATCTTTATGCAAACGTTCAGCGCACGAAACGTGACACGGTTACCGCCGACATCTACTATTACATAATGACCGAGTTTGGTTACGCGAAACATGACCTTCGCCTTGCAGTATGTGGTGGTGTTGTGTTACAACGGTTTGAATTTATAAAGGTTTGTATGGGGAAAAACGGTAATCGACATTATAGCTGAAATTTTGGTATTTTTGCAATAAAAATGACTCACCTCAATGCCTTGTTGTCTTTTCTATTGTCATCTCGCTTCTCAGCTCGATCCGAAGCCTTTTAAGCAAGTTGTTGCTTTTTGGTTTTCCTCTACTAAGAAAGAGTAAAGGCTACACACTCGATTCTGTACTGACCCCCATTCGAAGCGAAAAAAAAACACTGAAATCCCGCCAGCCGCCCCAATTCCTCTGCAGAATCATAGTACAGGTTTAAGCGCTCCCTTGCAGTTAAATTCCAAGCCAAATTCATCTCCACAGCGCACGATACAAAGCTCTGAATCGAAGAAAGCTAACCATCAGGAATCAGTGATCATGCTGCCGGGACCATTTGTGGACACATTCGAAACCCAAGTGGAATGCCGGGCTAACAAATTGACCCTGACCAGGGGAAGGGAGCGCACAGTTCTCGACAAGCCAGGTACTTTGCTCCACGGTCCCCTGGGAAGATTTTTGTCCAGGCCGCCAACAGAGCATTGTTGTGACAAGCCAATCAAAGCAACGACTAGACATGTTTACAAATTTTGAAAAAAAGTGCTTCGTTCGCACCGGCAATCTCAATCTAATCGTTGGATTGTCCGTGAAAGTTTTAACAATGCTCACAACAATGCTTCAACAATGATTACCGTTTTTCCCCATACAAACCTTTATAAATTCAAACCATTGTAACACAACACCACCACATACTGCAAGGCTAAGGTAACGTTTCGCATAACCAAACTCGGTCGTTATGTAATAGTAGATGAATAAAGTGGCCGTAATAACGAGGTGGCTGTATTAGCGGGGAGGTCATAAGGAGGGGTTCCACTTTTTGCAAAAAGTTGAATCTCACGACTTTGACAAATATTCTGAACAGGATAACAGCAGGTCAAAACAGATAACAATGTCCTTTGTTAGCAACTTACTAGTAATTTTATTACAGATTTCTGAAAATTTTTAATTTATTCCTTTGAGTTACTGTCCTTTTTTTTTACTGTAGTTTGCTCCAGTATTGCTTTTCGGTCAAGGAACCCCTAACGCTTGAACTTTTGTCCAAGGAACTTATTTAAAAAAACATGCATGACAATCCACAGGCGGCCCAAGCTCACAATGCGAGGAGTTTTTTTTTTTTTTTAATCTTTATGCGAACGTTCAGCGCGCGAAACGTGACACAGTTGCCGCTGACATCTACTATTACATAACGACCGAGTTTGGTTACGCGAAACGTGACCTTCACCTTGCAGTATGTGGTGGTGTTGTGTTACAACGGTTTGAATTTATAAAGGTTTGTATGGGGAAAAACGGTAATCATTGTTGAAGCATTGTTGTGAGCATTGTTAAAACTTTCACGGACAATCCAACGATTAGATTGAGATTGCCGGTGCGAACGAAGCACTTTTTTTCAAAATTTGTAAACACGTCTAGTCATTGCTTTGATTGGTTTGTCACAACAATGCTCCGTCGGCGGCCTGGACAAAAATCTTCCCAGGGGACCATGGAGCAAAGTACCTGGCTTGTCGAGAACTGTGCGCTCCCTTCCCCTGGTCAGGGTCAATTTGTTAGCCTGGCATTCCACTCGGGTTTCGAATGTGTCCACTAATGGTCCCGGCAGCATGATCACTGATTCCTGATGGTTAGCTTTCTTTGATTCAGAGCTTTGTATCGTGTGCTGTGGAGATGAATTTGGCTTGGAATTTAACTGCAAGGGAGCACTTAAACCTGTACTATGATTCCGCAGAGGAATTGGGGTGGCTGGCGGGATTTCAGTGTTTTTTTTTCGCTTCGAGCGGGGGTCAGTACAGAATCGAGTGTGTAGCCTTTACTCTTTCTTAGTAGAGGAAAACCAAAAGGCGACAACTTGCTTAAAAGGCTTCAGATCGAGCTGAGAAGCGAGATGACAATAGAAAAGACAACAAGGCATTGAGGTGAGTCATTTTTATTGCAAAAATACCAAAATTCCAGCTATAATGTCGATTACCGTTTTTCCCCATACAAACCTTTATAAATTCAAACCGTTGTAACACAACACCACCACATACTGCAAGGCGAAGGTCATGTTTCGCGTAACCAAACTCGGTCATTATGTAATAGTAGATGTCAGCGGTAACCGTGTCACGTTTCGCACGCTGAACGTTCGCATAAAGATTTAAAAAAAAACTCCTCGCATTGTGAGCTTGGGCCGCCTGTGCTCTAAAGTGTGACAAAGGGTTCTACTTGGAACAGACATAGTTCACATATTGTCTTAACTCCCATCATTTGATTGGGTTGGGTAGACGGTTCTTGGTTTAAAACAAAAACTGGGAATTTCAGTTTTTATTCAGACAGCACCAGCGGCAAAACTGTTGTCATGGCAACAGCACCACGGGTGTCATTTTTTTTTCTTTTATGATGTACATTTGTAGTGCCAAGTTTCAAGAACACTGCTTCGATATTTCTAGAGATATTATTTATTCAGTATTGAAGGAAACCTTAAAATAATAGTAGTTCACTAAGATAGAGAAACAGTAAAGAGAGAATTGGCACAAATTACAAACAGCGAACTTGAAAAATATGAACTGCTCATGATGGGCAAACCATAACACAGCTCCATTAAGTGTACATCTAAGGCATTTGGACACCACTGGCTGTAAATGTGCAAGCTTTTCATGTACTTTTAAACATAAGATTGATTTTTAGACTTGCGTTATTTTTGTTGCTATGACCATACAGTATGCGTACAATGTATAATGTGATGATCTATTTTTGATTTCTACAGCAGTCGGATGTCACTCTGCAAATGGTTTTCTTTGATGGCGAGGAAGCATTTGTTAAATGGAGTCAAACAGACTCTCTGTATGGGGCTAGACATCTTGCAGAACAGTGGAGCAACACACATCACCCAAAGGGCTCCAGTACTACAATGATAGACACCATAGTAAGTATCTTGTTTTTTTTTTTTCTTCCTTTGCATCAAATCTATACTACATTCTGAAGCAGCAAAGTATTGGAAAAGTATGGGACTCCAATGCGACTTTTAACAGTCAACTATTAACTTTACTTGATATTTCATTGTATGAGGCCTTCTGATATTATGCGATGGTGTGATTTCGCACAATCTACCTCAAAGTGCTTCTGATCGCACAATTCATGTAAAAAATGAACAATTACAACAAAATAAACCATTAGTTAATGCTTTATCTGGAAAAATGCCACAACTACACTATGAACTTCGATTTCATAAACAAAATTATTGAAGTTCAAGGCTTTTCTTGGACGTCTGGGGACTGGCACTAGTTGTCAATCTCAAAAAATTGCCTGTTGGTGCAATGCAAACAGTCCCTTTCTTCGCTTGGGCCAATCAGAATTGCCAGTATTATTTATCAACAACATACATGTAGTAACAAAGTGTTGTTTATTTTAACGGCAAAGTACATAGCTACTTTGGTGAAATTCAAAATAAACGTCCCTTTTGCATAAGTTTGCAGTGAAAACGCCTGCTGTTTCTTCGACTGGAAAGACTAAATCATAACTTTTGCCAAATTGTAACTGTGAAAGATAGAGCAAGAAAATTACCCTTCCATGTGGATGATAGGCTGAAAATGCAATGTTGTTCGATCAATCATCTCTGGAAGTCTGTGGTGGATAAGCACCTCGAGTCTTTTTTTTTATCACAATTTATGTATTACATGTTTAATTTTTGTTCCTTTGTGTTCAATCTGTCTTTGGAGCAGCCCAAAAATGTTTCACTTCTTATGAAACTTACTTGTACTACTAACTGAGCACTAGGCAGGATACATGTATTGATGACATCATTTCTCACTTTTTCACTGTACTCTAAGTAGTTCCAAACTGTGAGTTTGTCTATCTATGTACCAAAAAGAAGATTATACGATGGCCTGGAGGTTATGAATTTCATTTTCCCAAGTTGAAAATAGTATTTAACTCCTAGTTTTCATAGGGAATCTTAATTCAATTTCTAGGTTGTTTGTGCTTTCAAATGATTATTTTCTTTAATTAAAACAGAATGCCATGGTACTGTTGGATCTCATTGGCGCAGATAATCCAGTGTTTTATAATACTTTTAGAGAGACTGATGATTTATTTCAAAGAATGCAGTTAATTGGTATGTACAGTACTTTGTAAATTTCGGATTATGCTTTTTTGAATAGTTCACTCATTGTACTGTACTTATCTCTTAATGTACATGTTACAGCTAGCCATGGTATTAACCATATCATTTTGCAGGCAAGAATTGACTGTTTTTTTGTGTGTGTACTTTTGATTAGAGCATGCAATCAGACTCGGCCTCACAGGTAACCATACTTGTATTTCTCCCATGCCACCACACATTAATATATTTCTATCCTGTTGTTAACTACAGCTGTTTATTATCTTGTAATTAAGAGATTTTTTTTTTTTTTTTTGTAATTTTTATTTTTTTTCAACATTTTGGGTTATAATACATACAATACAACACAAGACATAACACTAGTTACAATACTTACAATACGTCATAACTACAATAGATTACATACAACAAATTATAATTACTAATCGTAGCCTAATTATACCTAAAGAATATACAATGCGTTGTTTACAATAGTGCAGCTACCCAAATACAGAAAAAAAAAAAAAAAAAAAAAAATTAAGAGATGAAAAGTTCTGTTGACAGTAATGTTATGTGCAATTTTTTTTTTTCTATCAGAGAGTCGACTGATGAGCTCTGAACAGCTTTTGTCTGGGCACACACGACCTTATTTTCACCCTGGTCTTTTGGATCGAGGATATATGGTAGAAGATGATCACATCCCTTTCCTACACAGGGGTGAGTTATTTGTTACAGTTAGTGAAAGTGATCTCCCTGGGATGTGATGTAAGTCCATTACAAAGTAGAATTTCATCTAAACGCTTCATGTCACAAAACTGGGATAAGTTGCAGATGCAGTTACAGTACTATGGAAAATGGGCAAAATATTATTTTAGCTATTATCTAGCTATATTAGTTTAATTTATCCTTGTAAAGCAGGGTTGAGGTTTTATGCCATTATTGATTAATTTTATTTCCTTTGATTTCAGGTGTTAAAATCCTGCATCTGATTTCACTTCCATTCCCACCATGTTGGCACAAAATATGCGATGACAAAGTGTCGATAAATCACCGCGTTGTCAAGGATTTGTTGAAGATATTCCAAGTATTTGTTGCAGAGTACTTTGGCCTTTCGGTGGTTTAAATAAATTATTGGACTAAGCTCACTCATTTCTTGTGACACAGATTTATAGAGGAGAAGCACATGGTTGCAACTATATCTTTATTTTTTGAATTTATTCCTAATCTATGTACAGTTATATTCAAAGCATTCCTATGTGGAAGGGAAGTGTAGCATAACCTTAAAAGGGCCCTAGTCAGCCATAACGTTGGTTTTGTTTACATGCAAGGGTTTGGCTATTCAATTTTATTTGGAGCATGTTGATGCAGGGGAAATCACTGTGAAATTACCAAAGATAATTACACATACTTTCAGGAACACAACTTACAGTAAAGCAATAAGATTTCGTTTCACCATGCAATGTCAATAATTTTGATAGCATCAATAATGGCAGAGGCTGACTAGGGTCCTTGAAGTGTACACAGAGAGAAGTGTGTCGGCTGATACCTGTGTATGTCAGTAATGTTAAGGGTGCATGCTGTATTTGAGTTGATGAGCACACAAACTTCAGGTTTGTTGTTTTGTGAAACATATCTCCTGTCAGTCATATCTTTATGTTCAAATTATGCTACATGTACAATAGCCCTTCTTAGTGTTAATAATTAATTTTACTGCATATACATGCATATACATACACTTACAAATTAAAATGTACTTGAACATGCTACGAGCTAGATCATGGAAGTTCATCTTTGGGGATGGTGAACTTCTATTGGGTTTGACATTGCAGTCTTCAAATCTAACAGACAAAGGTTAGTAAACCCAGTAGAATTTTGGCTAAGAGATTAATTTGATGGCATAGTTTTGATGGTGAATGTGCTGGGGTAACTACTGAGTAGATCTAAAATGTTTAAGCTCATGCTAACACGTGATGACTTTCTTTAGGTTTAGAGGAGGACTATATGGGCTTTTTTTTTTTTTTTTTTAGTTGAACACACTTCAGATGAAATGACATTGGTAGAAATCAGTCTTCTCCACGCTTTAGCCAGGTGGATGTCCAGGCATCCTGTGGACAGCCACTTTCTAAAGAAAATTGTTTTATTTTTCATACACTGTATGTTGCCTTATAAATTGCTTATTTGAGCAGGCCCTAAAGCACAGTTTGGACGGCGACTTTTCAAAGTCTGGCTAAAAGCCTGGTCTTTACTGAAAAACTGTCAATCGAGTGTAACTCCATTTACTGAAGAGAAATTTATTGAAATATAACCTCTGTCAATAATTGCATGAAGTGAAAAAGTATTATAAATTAGCTGTCAGCACAGGGGTTTATGAGGTTTATTTGAGTTAAGATAATTTAAAAAAAAAAAAAAAAAAGGTACCTTGAATTTTCAAAGTAAGTCAGGTGATTTTGTGGTAGCTGCATACATGTATGACTGGACAGTTATGATAGATTTATTTTGAATTAAATATCTAACTGTTTTATCTGATTTTCAGGTCTCTTTTACTTTTGATACTGGAGGGGCGGTGGCCTCATGGTTAGTTGGCTTGTCTCCGGATCAAGCGATCAGGGTTCGAGCACTGGCTGCGTGCATTGTGTTGTGTTCTTGCCACTCTCCACCCAGGTGTATAAATGGGTACCAGCAAAGTTAATGCTGGGGTAACATTAACATTAACTTGGCAGAAACGAATGTATTGATATAGAAAGGGGAATGTAATTAACAAATGAAATATTAGCATATTTAAAAAAAAAAAAAAAAAAAAAAAAAAAGCAGAGGTTATTATGATTTTACTTAAACTTATTTTATTGCCCGATTGAAAAAGAAAAGTTTTAATTTTATAAATTTTGTTATACGGTAGTATCAACATTTTAGCGGGCCGCAACTTTTTTCCTCATGTACCAGGGGTTCCATTAACATTTTCAGCAGGAGGGAAAATGGTTTTCGCAGGCTGGCGAAACTGTTTGAACTGAACTTTCCTGTGGACGGTCAAACCACTCAGGCAAAGTCATCCTCACAGCTGGTCAGTTTGCTGTCTGTTTACTATAAATATATATGAGCTAGCTATC
Organism: Orbicella faveolata; assembly: GCF_042242905.1. Lineage (NCBI taxonomy): Eukaryota > Metazoa > Cnidaria > Anthozoa > Scleractinia > Merulinidae > Orbicella > Orbicella faveolata. The sequence goes on from NW_028301552.1 coordinate 14,055,349, forward strand.
ACAACCAGTACTTTAAAAAAGAAGCGTGCTTAGACCAGTAGAGGGTGCATAGTTCTTAAAATAATTGCACGGAGTGGTGATATGCTAAAGAGAACAAAACAACGTGTCAGTTAATCGAGTTAGACTCATTAAATACGTGCATAGTAGTACATTATGTAACTTGCAATCTTAGAAGAGCTTTTAAAGTTGCAATAAAATGCACTTTTACATCATGCACTGACTTGATGTTGGATTTCTCCCACAGTCTATGGCTAATGTTGAGTAATGTGTTGAACCTCGTGTACATGTGTTTGTAAAGTTAGCTTCTTTCTCCCAAGAGGTGTGTGGGTGTGTGTGTGTGTGGGGTGGGGGGAGGGGTGGGGGAAGGGAATCCCATATGTAAAGGACAGAGGTGCTTGTCGTACCTTTTAGGGGTTAAAAAGCGATTTGGCTCCTCTTAGGGTGTTTAGTCTCAAAAGGCCCATAGAGTCCTAAAGTATGACGTCACAAAAAAATTAATTTGAGAAATTATGGGATTTGGCGCCATTTTCGCATAGAGCGTCCTTAAAAAAGGGTCTTTGCCAAAAATTACCGCTTAATTGCAATTCCCAGCCGAAATATAAAGGACGAAAATTTGGTACTGCCCCATATAAATCTCTCTAATTTTGAGTCAGTTCTAAACTGAAGGAACTGAAACAAATTTTGAAGGGTTGGTATGGGATGCTATCAAACTTTGATCCCTTATATCTCTATCGGGAATTGCAATTCAGAGCTAATTTTTTGGATGAGGGCATCTTTTAGGATCCTCTATAAGAATATTACATCAAATCCCATAATTTTAAAATTTTTATTTTTGTGACGTCATCACTTTAGGACTCTGTATTGGAAGCTTTCGCGGTACATTTAAGGGTATTGAGCCCAAAAAAGATGGAACAGGAGGTAATGTGAAGTTTTAGAATTGGCACCCCTTAATTATGGGTGCAAAAATTTCAAGCCACGCTAACAAAACATCATCTTGATAACATTTACTTTTAGGGGTTCTTTCCAAAATTTCTGAAGACCACCCCGTCCATTTTATACGGGAGTGCCCCAAGTTCTTTCTATGGGAAAGGGACAAACCTCCAATCAAGGAGCTAATTTTTGAGGTAAAAACTATTGTGCTTTTAAAGCTAGTTTCCATCCACCACATGTACCTTTTTGTGGTACTTTTTGGAGATGTGTTATCAAAATGAAGTCAGTATTAAAAAGTCTGCTCTATCTCTGTCTGCACTCTAGCTGATTTCTGATTTTAAGTAAGCAGCTTCCCCTCTGCGCCCCTACTTCCCCCCCCCCCACCCCTCCCTATCTCTGCACGAAAAATCTTATCTCTTATCGAAAGATCTTGTCTCGCAGGAGGGGAGGAGCGAAGAAGGATCGAGTGACTCTCCCATCCATACCTACAACTTGGAAAATATCATTTTCCAAGCAAAAAAAGTACCCAGAAAAACACTGCTATGGGGAGATAAATTCAAAATCATCGAATGTTTTAACGAAAAAAATCGAACCTCATTCATTCTGTCTTAAAACAAGTGTTATAAATACATTTGGAAATTTAAGATCTTGACCGCTTTTGGAGTAATAGAAAAAAGCTAGAAGGGATGTTAAGGGCGTGTGGAGTGGAATGCTCCAAAACTATGCACATAACAAAAACACCAAACCATGCCAGTAAGGGATTAGGTAATCGAGATCTTAAAAAAGAAATGCCTTCACAGAGATATAAACAATGCATTGCCTCGGATGTTGTCATCTGAAAATACTCAGATCTCTCTAACAAACTGAAGAAAGAAATAACTTTCAATTTAATTACGGGGTAGTGTGTTTCCTTGTACAAAAACTGTCTCTGGGTTTAACTTGTGGCCTGGATTTGTAACATGTTATCTAGTGCTTTCAAACCGGAAGTCGCAGATTAAAAATGAGTTGAATAATCACGAGTATGTATCAAACCAGATTAATTACCACTTAAAATTTACGCACTTATCGTTCGCGTTTCCGTGGATGGACCCGTACTTTTGCGAGTCGCGTAGTATACAATTCTACGGTGAAATAGGGGCTCGTATTTTGCTCGATCTCTTGACTTAATGGGGTAAGATGGCGAAATACTGGAATAATAAAAACCATTAATAGCTTTTAATCGTAAATTCTCGTCCAGTCAATCTAGCCTGCGTGGCAGGCGCACATAGTGGAGGGAGTGGGGAATATGAGAGGGAGGGGGAGAGAGGGGCACAGCTGCAAGGACACTATTGTTTTCTCCGTTTTTTTACGACCACCAGATGAACATAAAAAATCCGAAATTCGCCGCTGAGTATTAAATAATCCTTAACTACTACAGAATCTGGCTATAATTTGTTTGTTTTTCCTGCTGTTTCACATTGTAATGGACCGTCCCTTTACCTGAATATAAATTTGTCTTTCATCGAAATTGACGTACTTAACATTCTTTCTGTATATATACTATAACACAGTCTTACAATTGGACGATGCTGCAAAATAACACACAATATCTGGAACGCTTTGGATCTACGGTGATTCACTCGGCCGTCGGCTATACAGTTCTGTCAAGGCTCGTCCCTTATGCTGTTTTAACATTCGTCAAAAAAAATACTGCGTTCTTCCCTTTCAGCGAGATGCCCTTTTCAGCGCCTACGCCATGTCAGCCATGTGCAAAGCAGGACTTGACGTCATAGGCGTCTATCCATTAACCGATTGGTATCCACATAGATGTTCAGACATGTTTATTACCACAACGTGGTTTTTAACGTAATGAAGACAATGCTTGAGAAGTACAAAGCGCACTACAACAAGAAACTTGACGAAAATGAAAAACGTGGTAAAATGAAACGATGCGTACACTGTAAGTCCAGGAAACTTTTGACGGCTTAAGTGGGCTGGTACGTTTGTAAAGACTGACAGTAGACGGCTATTTCAGTGAATTGTTAGTCCAGGTCTCTAAATAAAACTGTACAAAACTACACAAAACCATACCGGCACTTGTGAAATGTTTTTATTCCCGCTCGTTTTCCTCAGCTTTCCGCCCTCGTAGTCGGCAAGTTGCATAATTTTTGTCACTTAACTACGACTGCCATGAAAACTGAGTGGGGTAGCCGTAAGGATTTACCCCTTGCCGAAGCAAGTTTTTGGAAAATTCAAAGTCATTGGGAGTTAAATAAAGATGACACATTTCCTCTAAGCTAAAGTCGTCAATCGCAGACAACCAAAGTGTGAAAACTTTTTCTATTGTATTCCTAACTACACCTTTAGAGTTGAAGTAAGGCCGAGTACCAATTTACTGTACCCTAACCCTGTCTCTCTAATGACATTTTAAAATGATGTAAAAAGTTTGCAGTTGTTCATCGCGGTGAAAAGCAGTAATAATAGCGGAGCTCCTGAGCGCCGAAGGCGCGCGAGCGGAGCATCGATACCTCAGGGAATTTGGCAACCCATCCAGACGAGAAAATTTGGTTAAGACGTCACCGTACGAGTAAGCGAGCGAGCGACCGTCGTCCGTCCTTATAGACTCTGGGGGAGGGGAAGAGGAGTCTCAAGGTAACCGGAACGGGGATCTCAAGAATGTCATCTTCCCTTGCTGGAATTGAAGAGGAGAAAAGTCGTTTCTTTTGTTATGTAAACAAATGATAGCATAGTTGATATAACGTTTGCAATACAGGTTTTAACTGAGGCCGAAAGAAACCGGCAAACAAGTAGCCAAGACAATAACGAAAGAGAGTCGGCCAGGGCTGGAGAAAGGAGGCGAAACAGTACTGAAGAATGCCATGAAGCAGAGCGAGCAAGAGCTTGAGAAAGGAGGTGAAATAACTGGAAAATTGACTCGAAAGGCTGCAAAACGTCCCAAGTTAATTCCCGCGCCGAAATGTCCAGCGGTGCAAGAAACATCACATGATTCATCAGATGATCAACAAGAGAGATCAAACGTATTTGGTTTTTTTTTATAGAAAAATCGCCAAACGCCGAGTACAGTTGAAAAGGTAGTTTATTCGTATCTATCAAAAAATAGTTGTTCCGTTCAGTCTTCACAACCTCTGGTGGAAGTTTCTGCCTGGGAGATTAACAATGAAATGAATTGTCAACTTGCGGTAAGCGACTCTTTGTTATGAAAAATTCGTTGCGTTTTCTATAAGCTTAAAAATGATTAATTTGCCTCGACAAGATAAGCTTATCTTCGATAGGAGTTTATAAATCTTCCTGATCATGATTTGAAATCATGCTGCCGAAAAAATGACTGCAAAGCCGCTGGCAAAAATAATATTTAAATTACGGTAAATAAATAAGGAAATTTCTTGAACATTTCTTTCATTTGTTGTCGTCCTTCGTTGAGACAGGATTTGCTCTTTAATACTCCTATGTAGTGAAGTATACATATTATGTTTCTGTAGATTTCATCGTTTTTTTTTTTTTTTTTTTGCTGTTGTTGTTCAATTCATTCGGTTTGGTGAAAATGCTTATTGCTGAATTTCCTTAAAGGTTGTAGAGTCGAGTAAATAATAAATATTTCATGGGGGCTCCTGTCTTAAGCTTGGCTAAACCTTCATATTAAAGTATAATCGTTTGTTTCACGGTGTGGTTACTTGTGAACTCGACTACGCGTCGAGTAGGCGCATTTTGTTCCTCTCTGTTTCTGTGAGTTGTTTCCTCGGACGTTCGTTGTAATGCGGCTCTCCTGTTGTTGTGTACTGTTACTTGATCTTAGGTATCCATGCTTCTGGAATTTTTATTCCATTATCCCTGTTGATGTTGTCAGGGCGAAGTCTGATGTGAATCGCCTCTTTAACCCTGCGTGTACATGTATACCAATAAGGATCACGATAACTGAACTACACTTTATTCCAAAGCAAGTGGCTCATCGAATCAACATTAAATTTTACAACGTTACTCATAATCTTTCCACTATTTCAGTTTATTTCGAAGCTATAAGAGAATATGCTGGATGAGGAAGAACTAAAATATCCTTTCGAAATCTATGTCCACAAACCATTGCGTCGGCCTTTGCATGCAAGCACTATTGCTGTTTTGGATATGACACATAGGTCAAGCCGACCGTACCAAGCACTGTCAACACTTACACAAGCGTAGAACTATTCAATATAGCTATTTGCGTATTCGATAAATACGGGAGACTGACAACTAAAAAAATTAAAAGCTTAAATAGTTCAAAGACTCTCTCGTAAACAGGAAATCGTGGCTTTTTAAAGTGACACATTTTAAGTAATTTAATTTTGGTCTTAATTGAAACTGTCCCAGTATCAACAATCGTTGCTTACTGAGAAAAGCGTTTACCCAATTTATTCTTTTGGAATTAGGGAAGGCGGGTATCTGTTGTCTAGCTTAACTTATAAGTGTGCATTTCCACCGTGAATTCTTCTGTCTATTTAATTTTTGCTTTCAGTATGTGGTTTAATGTCGCATCCGATATCACAGAACTGTTCCTGACTCTCTTTACCTCCTTACATAAAGCCTTGAAAAAAAGAACGTAAAACGAATGTCATTTCCTTAAAGTGATTTTTCTTTCTTTCCGGTCACCTTCTACCTTCCCCGACAACCAGCAATCGTCTTAGCAAATCAGATAAACTAAAATATATAGATATTATTCGCTTTTTACATTTCTTTTCTGAGTTCTAACCCACTCGGAATTGTTAACTATTTTCTCAGCACAAGTCGACGAGTACTAACACGTTGAACAACAACGTACTTGTCTGATTGTGTCCTTCACTGCACGTCTTACCTCCTTAATCTTCCAACAGTAAAGTAACGGATTTAATGATGAATTGGAGAAAACTAAGGTGGCAGTAAACTGCCTAGCAAGGACGGCAGCTGGAGACAGTCCGCTATGAGCGAGTACAAACTCCACCATACCATGTGGGAGATAGCAAATGATCAATGTCAACTGCAACCACAACGCACTGGATACTGCCTTTCTGTATCGCGCTATATTCAATGGAATTATTTGGCTTGGTTGTTGCTGGTGAACAGAATCTTGTACTTGAACCTGATGGCGATGGAGGGTAAGGAAAATCTTTGTGTAAGATATGATCGATATTGTTACACAAAGTGATACTATTAAATAGCAATAAGATAATGTTACTAGATAGTTAAAAAAGTACATCACTGCAGCGAAACTGGACATGACCCAAAAGCTCATGACAAATAGAAACATTCGCCTCATTGTTACAACTTGTCTGTATCTCAGACCCAGCAACAGGGCGAGAAGTCTGTCCACGCTTATTGCAGACAAGGTCGGCAAAGACACTCCACACAAAACGTATCCTGCAATGAGACTAGAGGCGAATGTAGAGCGACACATATTCCATCGTTCATACAATAGACTTATCTCATAGCCAGCATAGATGGGTTGTGCAATAAGACCAACAAAGAGATCAGTTATTGCCAGACAACGTAACAAAAGTTTTGATGGCGGATGAAGCGAAGACACCTTGTGGAGGGCAACTAGGATTAGAACATTTCCCAGAAATGCAGTCATGGACAGAAGTATATTCAGCACTGATAGGTAGGTTAACGGATGCGGTGCTCCAACTGTTACAGCTGCAGTGCATATTAGTTGATGTAACGTTTTCTGCGTTCGATTTCCAGAAACGTTTGTTATCGCCATTGCCGTCAGTGGAAGGACTTGTGGGCTTATCGCTTTTGATATTTTTGAACAGGATTCACTTAGCTATATGTTGCCTCTTAAAAACAATTGATTTTATGCTTTTTCGTGCTTCTTCCTTAAATAGTGCCTTTCATTTCCTGAAACGTGTGAAAAATGAATGAATATATTTTAACAAGCCAATGACTTTTTATGAAACTGTCTATTTTCTTGCCATAAGGTAAAGATTGCTTCCAATTTCACGCTTAATTTAACGCAAACATTTACATAATTTTTGACTTTTAATTGAACTCAATTGGAACTGTGCAACTGCTCAAACAACCACCAAGACCTTTTCTCGCCAAAATTTAATCCTGCCATCACAGAAACCGCCATAGATGCTTCCATTTTAGTTCTTGTGACATTTTGAACAAATGAAAGATCGTTGGAACTACCTAAAACTGCCAAGAACAGAAGTTATGTTATATAATCCCTTTGCCATTTTAATTGTTTATCCCTTGGGAATTTTCTCTTTTGGGTCACCTGCTAACACAAACATGGAAATTGGCAAACAGACAGAGTTATATGGAGAAAAATTATTTACATGATCAATTTTAAAAATATCATGTGACAAACAGATGTTGGTTTAACTGTGGAAAATGATTATCGATGTAGACTACTGATTTATTCCTTTCTACCAACCAGAATTTCTCCATAAAAGTCTGTTATGCCTATCATTTGCAACGAGAGAACGTGAGTATAAACACTCACTAAATTACTGGTACAAACACTCTCGAAATTATTGATATAAACAATCTCGAAATTATTGATATAAACACTCTCGAAATTATTGGACCGGATGTTTCCCTTCATGTCCATTGTTAACACTGCCTCCTATGAATTAATGGATAATGTTTTGCTCAGTTCTAGCTAGTGGCTTCCGTTAGGTTGTTTTATCACAGGTCTAATATAAACCTAGGCAGAAAGTTATATGAAGAAAAATTATTGAAATTGACCAAAGCTACAACTGTCATTTACCAAGCAGTGTTTACGATAAACGTTAAATTTTGAGGAAATTTTATTTCCTTGCACCAAGGCACAACTGTTCAGTCCATCTCTACTTAAGGTTACTTTACACTCTTCGATTTTTCGGCTCGATAAACGTTGGTTCATTCGAACTGAACAAGCTAATTTACACACCATGGTTTCCCGCCACGATATTTTGGCTTGATTTGAATTTCTAAACTAAGGAAAACTGCAATAAAATATTTCTTAACAACATATTCAGAAATTTCCGTTAAAAACGACGGCGTTTCTATGTTTAGCTAAGGCATTATCAAGTCGAAATCTCGTGAAATCTGAAGTCAAATTTGAATTAATTTCGGGGATAAAAATTTGCCATATTTGTTAAATTTGTTGCAACATATTTTTCAATTCTGACCGGCCAGTTTTATCAAATTTGGGGCATACCGGGTCTACAAAAGCAGAGCCCTTCATGGTTCTCCAGCGGTGACATTTGCGCCCACAAAGCCAAATTAACAAAAATAAATGCACGCACATGCTCTTTGATTAGAATTTAGTTATTAAAGTTTATTTCTAGCCTTCCGATTGGCACAAATCCTGTGAGATGTCATTCTGTGAAATTTGAATGATAATCAGTTCATTTGAGATCTTATAAGATCAACCAGCAATCGAAAGAATACTTCCATAAATATCGGGGCATATATATTGTAAAATATGGATTGAATTGGTAAAACGTGGATTAGATTTATAAAACATGGATTTGTAAACCATGGATTTGTAGATTTATACCAAAACCGTTGATAGTTTTGAAACAGTCTATCACACGCGTCAAGGGACTTAAGTCTCTTGCACACTACAGTCTTTTGCGCGTGTTCAATTTCACATCACAACCTTTAACAACCCGTCTACAGCTTCCGTGCAATCGTATCGAAATTTTTAACTATAAACAAGACGCAAGACCATTATTTTTTAGTTTTTATCGACGTTAGATATATCTTTTGCGTTTTAACTGTTCGAAATAATACTCAGGAGTCACGACAGCATTCCTTTAACAACAATACGATAAAATAAAGAATGTTGTCTGTAAAGGTTGAATATGTATTTTCTTGGAATTTGGCTCAAGTAAATTAAGTATATTCTCGCTCGCCTTTTCATCAAAACTTTTCATTTGTCAAAATGCTCTCTTAAGTAACGGTGTCCCTGTGTCTGGCTATGTTGCTTATGTTCCTGTGGCTTATGCGCTATTGAAAAGCAGCCTTTAAGGATTCAGAATAAAAAAAAATAATGAATAAATTCAAACCGTTTCCTAAACGTGTCAGTGTCATGGAAACTTGAAATGTTTCTTGAAAGTGTTGAATATATTGTCTGAATCTTCATTACAGTGAGACTATTCAAAAGAAGAAGGAACACGAAGGGCAGGTTGAATTTTAAAAATATGTGGTTATACTTAATTGTCATTATTGTTATTTTTAGCTTCCTTTATGTTTCCTTTATCTTCTTAGCTGACTATGAGCAATGGTTGCGATAAAATTCTAAGTGTCCTTTTGTTGTATTTATGTCAGGCAGGACACTTGCTCATTGGCATGCAGCATGATGTTGCCATGAAAGTAAATTGCGAGGAGTCTTTCTTTCGCAAAACCTATGCGGGTGAGCACTATAGATATTCGCGCGCCTCAAGAGCGTCGTGAGTGGACGCTTTATGTAGTTCGCCGCTCGAATACTTGGTGTTTTTTGGCTCAGTTTTTGCCTTCTTTTCCTCGCGGAGTTTAGAGCGAATAGAAGATCTCACGGCAGTCTAGGATGATAGAGGCAGACATCCTGAGTTTAAGACCTGCTAAAGGATAATCAGTCTGTGAGGGAGCATTTTTTTTAAAGACTAGATTCGAAGGTCTCTTAAGGTGTCTCGAAAACTCAGACCCGAATAACTCTTGTGAATTTAGCAGAATTAATCGCAGAATAAGGAAACCGCCACGCAACGCACCTCGCGCCAACTAAACTTGGAACTCGAATGGCTTCTAAGCAGAAAATAAATTTGATAAATTTGATTTATTTGGTCCTTTATGCAAATCACTTCATCAAAAGCGTGGAAATAGCTACATGTGGATCTACCGTGTTCACAATGAAGGCATGAACATTACTTTGGGAAGAGACCTTGATTTTCGACCTGAAAAGTCATCGGAACCATTGTCGACGTTCTTCGCTTGCAAGAAATGTAGCAAGAGGAAAGCGCCTTGCTTTTAAACCTGGTCTTGCATTTTGCAAAAAGGGTCACTTTTACTACTTATCAGAGGCCGCTCATAGATGACTTAATACTGGTTTTGAAGGCAAATAAATTCTTGCATGGTGAAAGAGTTCCAAAGGTGGAAGTCATCCACCTCCATTTGCAAGGAAGATGCATTTTCCCGAAACCGAACCGATTTTCGATTCTTGCTACCAAGGTTTGTGCTCTCTGATTTGTCAGCTGTTAAGGTAAGTTCGAAAATTCGATGGTGTACAACGATTAATTAAAAACGCGTCTTTTCTTTCCGTTGTCGTACGGCTCTCCTGTTGTTCTGTTTCTTGATCGTAGGCATCCATACTTCTGTAGTTTTTATTCCATTATCTCTGTTGATGTTGTTAGGGTTAAATCTGATGTTATTCGCCTCTTTGACCCTGCGTTTGTTCCAATGACGATCACGATAAATGAACATGGCTTCGTTCCAAAGCAGGTGGCTCATCGAATCGACTTAACGTTTTCCAACGCTACTAATAATCTTTCCTCTATTTCGAAGCTATATGAAAATTTACAGGATGAGGCCGAACCGAGATATCTGCAAGACTAATTTCTGCCTCGCACCGTCCTGAAATAGTTGAGTTTGAGGCCCACAGGTTAGCTAGCTGTTCCATTTCAGTTACCTCCACTGCGTCCATTTCGAATGTCACTAAAAAGGCCCCTGGTGAGTTTCGTTTGATACATTACTTGTCCTTTCCGCGGGGCTCCTCGGTTAAAGCTGGTATTTATTCTGAGCATACCAGGGCTCACTATGGAACTTTTGATGATGCCATTAACTATAGTATAAGATGGCGGGCCAGGGCTGCTCCACCCCTTACGAGATCCAGCCTGCAATCATCTTCCCTTTCCACCTACAAACGGATTTTCAAGCTTAGAGTATCAAATGTGTCAATTTCAAGCAATGCGCTTGTTTGCCTTTTATGCTTTTCTTAGAGTGGATGAGATCACTTCGACAAATGGTCTCGGTCCTCAAGCTTTAAAAATGCGCCAAGTAGTGTAGCTGGTGATTGACTATTACTCATTCAGAGGTAATTGGGTCGTCAACTGTGTGGAAAATAGGTGCACTTGAACGATATAATTATGTCACGTACATTTTCTAATTATAACTGGTAACGTTAGAAGCCTATATAATCTTGTTCTGTCAAAGTTAGTCACAGATTTATCGAATTTCAATAAACCACGGGCTCGGGATGAATTGCTCCCATACAGGTCACCCTTTGCCCCCATAGACTCACTTTTTTCTTTTATTCAGGGGTACAGAGCCCCAGTGCAGCTTTATAACATTCTTACCATAGCAACTAGCTGAGTCTTTTAGGATAAGGAAATCTTTCATTAGGATCTTGACACCTTGGGGAGGATTGGGGGAGTGTAATCCCCACTGGCCGAAGAGGATTGTGACCTATCTTTCAGCTCCCTAACTCGGATAGGATAAGCACTTCTCTAGCGGGAACTACCACCCCGGAGAGGGTTGGGGATTATGCCCCTCTTCGCACAAAGGACTGTGACCTTTTTGTGCCATTGAGTGTTAGTTCGTAGTCTTGAGCTGTGCGAGCATTTTTTTCTGGAGCACTTTATTCTCAACTCCCGTTATCCTACAAAATTATTTTCACTTCGACAACGTACTTGAAGTAGCTTAAGTTTTCGTATTATTTTTCGTATGATTATTTCTTGTCAGAATAATCAATCAATCAATCAATCAATTAATCAATCAACCTTTATTTTAAAACGATATGTAGTTTTCAAAGCTACAAAGCTTGTGGGGTCGTTTAACAAAGGATCTAATGTGGACACGGAGCATCTAATAAAATCGCGTGCAAGTAATCCCTTAGACTAGAAGAGTAATCGATAATACCGAGTGAGCCAGGTCCTGCGCAGTTGTTTTAGCTGTAGTGCTGATTCTTCTCACTGAGTGTTCTTCAATACATACGGCTTCTCATTAAACCCTGCCACTGATTCACGTTCCATGAAAGCAGCGACTGGAAGCGTAAATGTCTCTGTCTGTGTCTCTTGATGGATTTTTTCTTTGACGCTTTCCTTTGCTTTCCAGTCTCTTTCCTGTAACCCGATCGTGTTCTCATCTGGATCCCTGAGTTTACCTTCCCCAGGTATCAGAGTGATACTCATAGCCCCGCTATCTTTCGCGGAAGAGGCAATGGAAGGTTTATCCACTGTGCCTGTTTGTAGCTGGGTTTTCAAGACATTTTTACCAACCATGCCCCGAATTTCTCCTTGCAAGTCATTGAGAGGGAGAAGCAACGCTAAACAGCAAGAGAAAGACCAATGTGGATTTTTTCTCCATTCAGTGAAGTACTGATACAAGTGAACCAAGTACTGAACTGAAAGGTAAAAGACGAAAGCTATTTTCTACATTGATAGTAAGTTTTTTAAATTGTATTTCCTGGCTGCCCTCATATCAGAACAAAATGCTCCTTAAAATATAGTAGTACTATCTAAATTTAAGGAAGGTAATCAATACGGATACCAGAAATTTCACCGCCTGAATTTTCCTAGCCATGGTAAAAAGACGTCGTACAACGTCATTTCCGAGCTTCCTGAAAATGACATTTGAGTAACTAGCGAAGAAATACAATGACTTGACTGTGGAACAGAAACAGGAAAAAATAAAACAGGAATAGCTAAAACAAAGAAATTAAGTCATGCTATATGGACGCTTAATTGTCATTGTTGCCTCGACTCAAGCGCAGATTGGACTGAGTGCCAAGTAACAGGCACTGAAGAAAAGGAAATGGCCCAGTGACAAACTCAACAAAGCCTGACAGACCCGGCTTGGTTAATATAAGGTAAGTGCCTTGCTGGTGGGCAAGTTGACTCAGGTTTCTTTTACCTGGACACTGTTGTGTCTGGGTTCATAGTGTGATAATATAAGAATACGCTGCAAAAATTAAATTCCAAATTAATTTATCTTTGCAGAGTATTTTAAAGAAAATGAGTGCTCATTGGCATTAAAGCCAATTTCAAAAATGGCATAAACTGAGGTCGTGTTAGTATCGTTGAGAACTAAATCTATCTTTGTTAATTGTTTGAAGCCGCCTGTCGCTTCAGAACTCAGTAATAGAATACAGAAGATACAGTTTTATAGTTATAGTCAAAGTTTTATAGTTGTAGTCAAATAATGAAATCATACAAGTGTACTTATAAAATTGCTTTCACTAACACATGTTACTATGTATGTGACATTTTCAAAACCACAGCTGCACGGCTTTAAAAAAGGGATAAAAACAATATCATTTCCCTGTAAAGCGTAAAGCTTGATGGAACTAAAGTGTGAAACATATACAGATTACTGGTAATTTGTGTTGCTTAACGTTCAATCTTACCAACGAGTAGGCCAATCACCAGAGAATTTGCTCCAAGTATTAATATCTTCATCGCCGCTGCGTCTGTGTGTAGGTCCATTGAGCCTGGTATATTCTCGGCAGGAATTCGACTTACAGCTCCAACACCCAAGTTGACAACAGTAACGGCAAGGGAGGTCGACATCAATCTGTTTTCGAACGCATCTTGTATGGGTTTGACCCAGCAGAAAAGCATTCCATACATTCCAGCGACGACCCATGCCAAGCCAATGTAGGATCTGCTCTCTTGTCCCACGAGAATTAGACCAGATGTCAGGATTACTTTACGAGACATTTCAACTAGTTCCCAATACCATGAACGAGTTTGGTAGTTTTCAAAAAGAAAATGCAATCCTGTGATCATTTCAGTACCAACGCGTGAATCACTGTCCGTTGCGGTTAGGATTATTCTGCGTTTTCTCCAGAGGGCGATGAATGAGGCGGTAGGAAGAGCAAAGATGTATGCAGCAGAAATGTATGCCACGGTAAGTAAGTGGTTGTACTTTGCTCCTTGACACTTGACGCTATAATCCACTTTGAGATACGCGTCGCAGATCTCTTCATTTTCGTCCTTGCAGAGTTGCCGGCAAGCGAACGGCAGGACACTGGCTGTCTTGGAACACGTGCTCAAATAAGTTACATATAGGAAAAAGAACAAATTTCTGTACAAAACTTCTTTCGTCTGTGAAATTTCAGTTGACTTTTCCTTGTCCTCTAGGCCTTGTCGTTTTAAAATGATCCTCTTACGGATGCAGTAAACGATGCCAAAAGCGCCAATGACAATGATATTCATTGCCATAATCAGACATAAGTCTCCAAGGGCATCAACGCGTAATCCCGGGAAAAGGCAATGGATTGGTGCAATTTGAAGTAAATTCATCTGGAGTATACCAGAATACTTGGAGATAACTTCCATGGAGCCTGGCCATTTTATATAGGAGAATACTTCCAGTAAACCATGGGTAACCTGATAAAAGCCGATTACAATCTTAAGTTTTGAGAAAAAACCGTCTATTAGATTGCGTCGTCGGTCCTTTTCTTTTCTTCTTTTGCTCTTCCAGATAAGAAGAACAACAATTATCGATAAAATGGCTGCAATGATTACCAACTGTCCCACAGTCCACTGCCCTGACGGACATTGCTTGCATGTTTGCAACTGTTTGTAATATCCTGGACTGCAAACTCCGCAGATCGGTCCATCGTACCCATTCTCACACGGTGAATCTAAGCCGCCCTTGCATGACTCTTCGAACGGGCATTTATAAGGCGTTGGAATCGGATAAGGATATTGTATGGAGAATCTATCTAACGCTGGTGAAGATGCCAAAAGGTTTTGAATAAAGTCTCTGTAACGTTGTTTGTATGTCTCGTTACGCCACTGCCACCAGAAACCAGGTTTTAAAGAAGCATATTCTCCTTTACATAACAGTCCACCTTGCCCACATTTGTAACACTCGGCGAATAGATTGGTTCGATAAAATCCTTCCAGGCATGGACAAGCACGGTATCCAGCGAAAAAGTCAGTTTCTGTTCCTAGTGACCGGTAAAAAATAAAAGTCTTGTTAAGGTTTCTCAGTGGAAACATTTAAAATGTTTTCAAACTGAAATTAAGTAATATTAGAGTAAAACGTATTTAAATCCGGTTTTTTTTCTTTTGCACTGTTTATCATTATTTAAACATTCAATATCGACCCGGAATAGTAGGGGTAAAACAAGGGACGTAGACACCGGGCGTAGACACAAGCGTTTTCGCCGTCATCTGTTCTGTTATGTGTCACAATAACTTTCATGTCCTTACAGAAATGCCGCAATTTAAGAGTTGAGTCATTGTCAACAAATACCAAACTTCAAAAATACGGTTAACTACAATCGTACTGGACAATCTCCAACCTCCGCTGTTGTCATGCAACACGCACAAAACAGTCTGCGATCGCGGGTTACTCGTTTGGCCGGAAGCACTTTGGAGTGAGAGTGATGTCAAGCTTTAGAGTAATCAGTTGGCAAGTTCTCAAGATTCAAGGAGCTCCAATCTAGTCTTCCTACTTCTACAAATCCACCCATAGCTATCATTCAATCGGAACAGGTGACAAATTTCCTGATAGCGCTGAGCAGACATGCGCACAATAATTGAGCGTGTTGGTTATTTACCTTCGGGACAAGCTTTACAATCAAGGACAGATTTTCCTGGAGCTTTGTCATATGAGATATAAGAACCATTTGGACATTTCTTACAGTCATGGGCCATGTAACCGAGAGTGTCAGAGTAAAATCCGCCTAGGGAGAGAAAAAGATGTTAGATTGATAAGGAAACTTATTTGATGGAATACTGTTTTTTGTAATCTGATTTTATATATTTATTTATTTTTTATTTTAAAGATTCGCCATGAGGAAGGTAGGGATACAAATACAAATCTGTAATTATAACGACCTTTGCCAGAGAATAATCGCATTAGGAGCAGTATTAGCAGCGTTATGTATCAATTAATTAGGGAATGTCAAATGTCCACTAAGACCGAGCTAAATCGAAAATGACTGTGTGGTACATGATGAAATCCAAATTCTTTATATCTGTACTCATAATATTTTTACTGTAAA
Organism: Orbicella faveolata; assembly: GCF_042242905.1. Classification (NCBI taxonomy): domain Eukaryota; kingdom Metazoa; phylum Cnidaria; class Anthozoa; order Scleractinia; family Merulinidae; genus Orbicella; species Orbicella faveolata. The sequence continues at coordinate 14,071,211 of NW_028301552.1, forward strand.
TTTAGTACTTATTTGCTTTTCGCATTACATATTTTTCCAAATGAAATGAGTCTTGGCCGCTCCACAATTAAGGGGTTTCTAGGACACGAACAATTGGTTTTAGCGGAGCTCCAAACGGAGCCTCATACTCATAGAAACTCCTGAATCCCCTGTTTTGGTTTCTTCTAACTTTACTTGTCTGGCGATTTGGGCGAGCCGCATTAGGGGTGCCGTGGTTTCTTGCCCCCCTACCCCGGCTGCGGTTTTGTTTTATCCAGCAAACAAATAAAGTCAATGTATTAGTATAGGCTGGTCTTTGTTGTATGTTGAATGTCACGAAGGTATATGTACAGTATTTGATTTCAACCAATAGCATTATATTACGTAGTTAATCATTTCCGGGGCCGATCACGTGTTTGCGTGAGGTCGCCAGCTTTGTATCATATCATTGCTCGTACTTAGCTTAGCAGCATCAATTTTCAATACCCTCCCACCCTACTCGCGAGCCCCATCAGGGGTGCAGTGCTCATGCGTACCCCTACGGTGTGGTCATGACCGCATCAGGGGTGCGGTTGTTTGCATTAAGTGCATTTCATGATAACCCCTTAATCAGTGTTTGTTGACTTTTCGAACATAAATGCTCGAGCTTCAGCTTAGTATGTTGCGGTAAGTTGGGCAAGTCGTTCAAAAATAAGAATAAATCCAAAGATATTTATTGAAAATTAATGATACAGGAAATATAACGAATTAGGAATTTTAAAAACAAAGTATAAAATCCAAACTAAGACAAAAATCTGATCCTAAGGTGAAATAAAATAGGTAAAATAACCCTTTAAAAACACTGTTGCCAAAGAGACTTTAAGTCACGTAATTAAATCGATACACCAAAATGAGCCCTGAAAATTTTTAGGAAAAGTTACAAACTTTGACCACTACAGGTACAGGCTGAATGAAGTGTGTGAGCACTTGGAGCCCCCTATCCCATTCCCATTACCTATGGCTGAATTGGGTTAATTCGTAGCTAACTACTTCTCAGTGTTATGATAAAAACGTCACAAAAGACCTGTAAAGGAAATGAAAGGTGGTTTGTTGGCCCAGAAGTATTCTTAAATTCTTTCACGGTAACAAAACTACAAAACATGGTAAAAAGGCTGCTTCGTTGCGATTTACTCGCTTTATTATGTTAGAGGAAAATTTTGAAAACTAACTGTATGAAGTGTCTAAGATATACCTGGCAGGCATTTTATACATGGTTGGTTTGCTGTTGATGAAGGCTTCAGAAAGGTCCCCAGAGGACAAGGTAAAAATACGTAGCTATTGCTCTCATCATCAGGGACTTGCCTAAACCCTGAAAGCAACAGAGCAGTTGCTTCTTGGATTGAAGAGGCTTTGACGCCTCTTGTGCGTGAATTAAGAGGATACCTAGGAGATGAAATTGACAATATAAGTTGATTTAGGAGAATGCAATTTAAACAATGTCGAGCATGTTTCTTGAATATAGTTGTCAAACATTGCAAGAAAGAGATATTCGTTGCGATTTTCGACTTTGATTTGTCAGGGGCGTTTCAGGAGAGGTGCAAGGCAGGTTTCTACTTCGCAGCAAAATTTACTGTCGGCTGTCTTCGTACTTTTAACTTTTTTACTCCTTTTCACGGCTCAAGAAGAAAAATTTCCGCACAAGTTTCTTCTTAAACGTTTTCTTTTTCGTCGCTTTAAAATGGCTGAAGAAAAGAAATATAAATTTGGTTCATTTGACCTTTAAAAAATCTTAATCAACGCTATTCACACCTTTGTAAGCAAGAAAAAACATTTTTTAACGTCACAAAAAATTTACGTAATCGATTATTCAAGACATCAAATTATCGTTTTAAAAGCGAAAACAAAAAATCCAAAACGATACGATTATTAGGGACACTAAGTTATTTACTTTACCAAATTTGTAGCATTTTTCAATAAAACTAGAGAAAATAAAGCAATAGGGTTGATTTTGAAGAAACAGTATAGTTCGGTGGGACACTGATCTTTAAATTGTTATAAATAAAAAAAATATATTTGTCATATCGAGAAACGGTACTCAGTCCATTACTCCACTAGTCATGCCCGTTCGAATGATGCATTTCGTGGTATGAAATCATAAACTTTATAGACCATATGTACGTGGAGTCATCAAATATGACGTCATAATTTGACATTTTGTCACATTTTTAGACTGAAATGATTATGACAGGAATTCAAGGGTACGAGAAAAGTTTGGCGAAAAACGAAGCAAAGTTAGTGTACTTAGACGTTCTTAGCATCTTAAATCCCCAGTGTGGATTAAGCACTCCTCGTCCCGCTCGTAAAACTGGGAGAGGATTACGATGCAATAAAATAAATGCGATTTATTATTTTTTTTTTGAGGAAATTTTACTCGAATTTTAAGTGCAACTACATTGTTGTCGAGGAAATTAGGATTAGAATGTAATCGCCTCAACAGAAAGAGAGGATGACAAGAATCTTGACATAGCCATTAACACGTGTGAGAAACAGGTTTTCTAGTTAAATATACTTCTACGCTAGAATCAGTTTTATCCACATAAGCCACATGCAAAGGACAGTTCTATATGTAAGGACCACTGACAGATGTATTTTGCAGTTCTGGCCAGCAGTGTAATATTCCAGTGTTCGTACTCTTCTACTCGGCATTACCCTGCAACAAGGATGTAGCAAAAAACATGGAAGTCATTGAATTTTAGCTGTCCCAGTGACGACAAGATCCAGAATTGAAATCAGGATTTATAATTTAAACACGGGACACGAAAAAAATTAAAAAAAAAATTAAAAAGAAAATCCATGTTCATATATTAAATTATTGTACCCTTGAATCTAGGGGGCATTCTCACTAATAGCAGCCGCAAAAAAAGACAGTCACTACTCCCCCAACATGTTATCAACCCTTTTGATTTATCAAGCATTTAAAAATGTCACGAGAATGAGACTAAAAATACCTTTTTATAGGTATAACCTTGTCTCACAACGACTAAGGACTACTAAATTCAAGAATATGATTGGCTAAGATCGATATTGACCGCGGTCTAGATTTTGTCATATAGACTGGCATCTGGATCTCTCTACCTTTTACTTTCACCGAGAGAAAGTTGTAAGCAGAAAAAAAAATGATTTGGCTTGTTTCGGCTAAAATTACTAAATAGAACGGAAGCCCCAAAAAGACCAAGAGAAAAAAGGTCAATTAAACAAGCAATTTCTGGTCAATGTTAGTTTAACTTAGGCAATCGCAACACCCGTCGAATACGAAATTGAGACCTTTTTGCAAGTTCAGAAGTAAAAAGTACTCAATACAAGAATTAGATCGACTTAAACGTATAACGCCTCTAAGAAATTGTTTTAGTCAATAAAAAAAGCTAAAGAAAGTGAAAACATACCTGTCAATGAGTTCGGCCTTCTTCTGACTAAGTTAATTTGCCATGCTACTTTGCAAGCAAAATAGCGGCGACCACGAGCCGCCTACATTAAGTGACTTTTAAAGAATTAAAAGAATTGTAGTTTTCTTGCTTGGACATAGTATAAACATATTATAAAATATTAGGTCTGTGCTGAAGAGTTCAGTCAAGATTCTCCCACACAGACGTTCCGCTCTGTTGACAATAACTAAATATAAATAGGATACGTCACAGTTGAAAATCTTGAACTCGGATGCCAGCGAAGGAGTCTAGTGCCAATGCTTTCAGCTTCGTCCTCAGCAAGAATCTGCATAAGATTTGAGTTGCAGGTTGTGCTAACACCACGCGCCACAACCACGAGAAATGGGTAGCGGTGTTAGCACTACTTCATGGTAAAGACATGAAGAATCTTACGGCTATGTTTTCGCTTAATGAGATAGGACCAGAGCATGCATTGCATTGAAATTAAAACAAAATGGACTGATACGAATAAAATAGCATTGCATTACTAATTACAAATAAGCATTTGTCTTCACAGAAAATATGCAACTGTACGGACTAATAAAAATATGCAATGGTAGCTGCCAAAGAATTACCACACCAAGCCTTAAGGTTGTTAATAAACTTTTTCAAATCTAAAAATCAAATTCAAAAATCGAATCTAAAAATCAAATCTAAAAATCAAATTAAAAAATCAAATTTAAAAATCAACTTAAAAATCAAATTTAAAAAGCAAATTTAAGAATCAAATTTAAAAATCAAATTTAAAAGTTTGGATGGTGAACATAAAGGATATTACAGTGAGTGAAATGTTTTTCGACACGAGAAGAGAAATTTCGTATTTCCAAGCGACCATGCAATTTTCTTTGTATTACACAAAATTTCCACAAGACATAAGCACACTAACGTTTTTGATGATTTTCCGAAGATTTCCTAAGATTCTCCAAAAGATGTCCTAAGGCCACAGGAATGTTTCCGAACATTTTCTGAAATTTTTAGATTGCCGAAGACTTCAAAGGAAGATTCGTAGATGTTTCAATCATACACCAACGGGGTTTAATTACAGCGAAAGGGTCAAAAATGACATCAAAAATGATATTACACGTGTGGATAAAAATGATATCTCCACATCCATGTGGGATATTGTTTCAATCGATTTGCTACCACTCCGTAGACCACGAAATTTCATATAATAAAATGTTTCTAGTTGTTTCTTTTTTTAATCATTCTCTAATGTTATAGACTTTTTTTGATTTTTGAAACAAATACGAAACTTTGTAAAACAGTCTAGCCAGTGACATTTGTTAGATAAATGCATGGTAACAGAAAATATTCATCAGTAGATCTTTTGGTATAACTTACATTGTTAGGCTACGCTCACCAATTCTAAATGCCTCAGGTTCGATTGTTTTTATAGGGTTATCTGAAAGCAAGCTGCAAATAAAAAAGATCAAAACAGAAGATCAATCATCACCAGATCGAACTGAGTTAAAATACTTATTTTACTCTTTGCTTTCTGTATAATTAAGTGTAGGTTATCTGGGTTTATTAAATCTCCCTTGCTTTTTCGATGTACTTCGACTACAGAGCCATCCTCGGGCCATATATAACAAGAGCTATCGGCGGTTGAAGGATTAATCTCCAGAGAACAGCTGATCCTACTATCAGCAGCCAACGTATACACAGGGGAAACTTGTCAAGGTAGAACACAGCCCTGGGCCATGTTTCTCGAAAGTCCCGAAAAGTTTTCGCACCCGGAAAACAATAGCAAAATCCCGAACCTTATGATAACAGAGCTGTTTTACTCACGTATTCTTCTTCATACAAGAAGTTTCAGGCATATAAACTTCTCCGTTGTTAGATACAGATGAACTAAAAACGGCTTTACGGGCCCGAAAAGTTTCCGGGGCTTTCGAGAAACGGGCCCCAGGACACTCAGGCAAGACCATGACCAGGACGAGGCAGTTATTGGTAGAAAAATACTGGTTTCCATCCCATCGAGGAATAGATGAATAGATAAAGAGTGACAACTAGCTACAGAGGAGAATATAGAGGAGCCCATCATGGTAACAAAAATCCGAAGTCGACTGTGGGATGCAGTATCCGTGGACCATAGTGGGCCATACCCAAATGATCACTACAACCTCGTTCTGATCGACAAGAGGACCACATAACCCGTAGTAGCGCCTGTAGCATCAAACAGCTTTCAAACCTACAAAGAAGGACCAAAACACATGTTCTCCTTTGATGGAATACAAAGAGAAACAGAGAGCGGCAGCAGGCAACCATTCAGCTCTTAGAAACTCAGTGAATTTGCAATCCAATAGAGATTCCCATTAACAATGCGCCGTAAAGTTACACCCCTTCCCCCATTAGCGAATGGTGAGGCAGAGAGGTTCATTCCAAAAACACTCGGCCACCCACGGGGAGACTGTATACAGCCCCATATGTGGACACCCTTGGGACCTTGTCTAAAGATTTTCAACCAATACAGGGTGTCTACTTATGGAAAGTATAAAGTTCAGATTGTTTTGTATAATTTCAGGCCATTTTGTAACTTATGGGTAACAATTTTGAATTGCCAAGCTAAGGTATTAGGGTGTTAGGGAGTAGCCAGCTAGGGTGTAGCCATATTTATATGTAATTCTTTCAATTGTAGAGTAAACCCGGATAATCTCGTAAACACGAATAAACGTTTATTTTCCAGTTGTTGGTCGACAGTAAAGAAAAAAATAATTCAATAAAGAAAATTTCTTGACCAGAACTTGGCTGTGATTTACAAACTTCTCGGCATGAGCAACTAGGAGGGTGCACATAAAAGTAGGAAGTAGTGAAAATGTTACAAAGAAGCTAATACTTTTTACCTAATCAACGATGTCACTCATCAACAGTAAGACTGAGTTTTTTAATTGCAGAAAAGTTTTAAACACATTGTGTTAAAACGTTTACAGTGAAAATAGTTTCAACACAACAAACAAATTTTGAGGCGGGGAGACAGCCTTGTATACTGAATACAACACCAACCTACTATCAATAGCGCCGTTTTTTCCCCAAAGGTGATTCACATTGTGCTAGCATGCTACATATCACCTTCAGCTGAAAAGTGATTCCACAAATGTGATACCAAATATCTAGTTTCAAGCCACTTTACCTCGGTCACAGTCTAACAGAACTGATCGGCAGGTGTGTCCCTATTTATTGCGATTCATTGTATACACTTCCTGCTCTTGTCTTCTATTGCTAATGGCGAAAGAAATTATGCTGTCTTGAGAGCGTTTATTTTCGAAATATTTTAAACCTAGGAATATCTTAAGACATAATAAGTTACACTGCAGCCAAAGAAAACTGTGTGTGTGGGTATGTGTGGGTGTGTGTGGGTATTTACTCTACGTGCATAACCGATGTTTAGGTAAATACTTACATTATCTTAAGATAAACCAGACTTGAAAATGCTTGATATGGGATATTCTCCACAAGGTTGTTATTGAGACATCTGAACGTAAAGAAAAATATAATACATAGATTTAAGCCAGCCTAAAAGCGTAGCTCCTGGGCCGGGTTGTTCAGATCCCGATTAAGCTAACCAAGGAAAAGGTAGAATTTTGATTTCATGTAACTTTGCGGTGGGGTTTTCTGTATATTGTTTGGCCTTCTGTTTTGAGTTTTAATAATCACCATATACATAAAACAAAGAAGCAAAAAACTGTCATTTGTATAGAAGAAGAAGTTATAATTCGGTTAACTGTTAATCCAGGGTTAGCGTTTTCAACAAGTTAACCTGATATGAGCCAGCGATCCAATCGAAAACCAGCACTTGTCAGCGGTCCACTTCAAAAAAAACACGTGACCTGTAAACTTGAGCCCGCAATATAGTCACGTGATACTGGTCAGCGGATACCTTGATTTGTCAGGTGTCAATTGATCATAACATGGAAGTCCAATATCAAAGAAGTACACGGTAAACCAAGGCTACATGTCTCAGTCAACCTATTATTTGGAGTATGGTCGCCATGTTGCGCGACTCCGTCGTCGTCGTCGTCGCCGTCGCCGTCGCCGTCGTGCGTACGCGCCCACGAGCAATACCGCTAGCCATGATAACCGTGAGAAAATCAACTCATGCCGGTTTCCTTTTCTTTCCTATACGAGTATGGGGCTCCGCTAGAAATAATTATTAGTCTTGTATGGAATGAGCTGTGACATGTAATTCGACAGTTCTTGTTTTGTAGAAATTTCAAGCGCTTTTTATTAGAAGCAAATTAAATAGAAAACATTCTGTTAGAGAAAATGCGCTATTAAAAATAAACATAAAATCAAAAGCCATGGACACTTCTCTTTAACAATAACATTATTTGCTTTCGTTGGTTTGTTTGCTCCGCTGTACACATTGTTTAAAAGTGTCTGTTTAGATATAGCACCCTGTGTTCGCGGGCTTCCTTTCTTTCTGAAGGCCCCTTTCATATTCATAACGCCTCAATTGTGTCAATAATGGATGTAGTTTCACTAGCTGCACGACAAGCACGACTTATACGAGTTGAGTAAGTCCTCTACTTGTATTTAACCAGCTGATCGTAAAATAACACTGTTATTTTACGTTATCTTACCCTTCACCACGGGTTCTCAAGTCCCGCTCTGAATACAGGTTGGTGTCCATTTCAGCTCCTCGGTACCCTTGTAAATAGCCAACTGATCTGATTCCTGCCAGTTGGGTTTTTAACCATGATATGTTCATTTACATTATTTTTAACGGTTTGTTTCTTTTGGCCCTGAAAAGCCCCATTGGGGAAGTGATCAATTAAGATGTTTAGAAGCTCTATTGTAAATTTATTTGCTTTAATCGTTTTCCTTTTTCTGTAACAAGTGCAAATTGTAAGCACTGAAACTTATTTTATTAGTGAAAATAAAAAAAAAGGATATATAATTAGAAACTGCTACTTGCGTTTTTATTTAACAATTTTGTTTTGAGCTAGGGATTTCTATGGGATGCTAGTTCATAAGGCCGATGGTCGAATGAACTATCACTTTATCCATTCTCGTCCCCAAAGGCCGCGCCTCTCTTGGTAAGCACCAACAATCGCGACCTCTGGCCGGACCCGATTTTCTCATCGTGCGCAAAGGATTCGTTTCGTATTCAGCCAATCAGCTTTGTCAGATTTGACGGGAAGTCCGTGAATCGCGACACTTCCGGTGCTGGACCAGCCCGGAGATCGCGATTCTTGGTGCTGAACAAAAGGAGCGCGGCCTCTGGGGACGAGAATGCACTTTAACGGAATCGAGAAATCATACTAAAAAATATTTAGCGAAGCTTAAAAGCTTAGCTCCTCTCCTGATTAAAATAAGTTAACCTGGCTTGAGCCTGGATCCAATTAAAAACCAGTACCTGGGTAGCGGTCAACTTCCAAAACACAGGAATGGAGACTTGTCCAATATGCAGAAGACCTCATTGCCTTTTTATCCGATTTAACATCCGCACAAAATCTCTTTAAATTACTTGATTGTTTTGGAAAACTATCAGGTTTAAAGGTTAATTATATTAACACAGAGGCAAAGTGGATTGGTTCGTGTCATGACAGCCCCGAGAGACCCTTATCTTTAAAATGGTGCAAAAGCGTAAAAGCTCTTGGGGTACACTATAGTTATAACAAAGAAGTATCTTTTCAGAAAAATTTTTACGACAAGATTACCGAAATTAAAAAACAAATACATCATTGGAGCTGAAGAGGTCTCTCTTTATTTGGTAAAGTATCAATCATTAAAAGCCTTCTTCTCCCTTAATTGGTATATATATTTTCTATCCTCTCACCTCCCTCGGAATTTATATCACTGATTCAAACGATAATATATAGATTCTTGTGGAAAGGGCCTGATAAAATAACCAGAAGAGCTACAATTAATTGTTCTGACTATGGTGGGTTAAATCTCACTGATCTAGAGACTTCAATTAAGTCTCTTAGATTAGCATGGATCTCGAAAATTTTTAATCCCGAACCGTCTCCGTGGAAAAGCTATCTTAGACATTTGCTTAAACCTTATTTGCTTTTTGTTTTTTCACTGCAACTATATTATTAATGACTATCGTATTAATTCGATTTTTTATTTAGAAATGCTGCAGTGGTGGTCTGAATTTCGCTCAAATTTTTCAACGGATTCTAAAGCTTTTGACTCTATAATTTGGAATAACTGTAATATAACTGACACCTTGCCGTGGTGGTGAAGCTTGTGTGTCTTCATGACCCGGAGAGCTGTGCCGGCGGGGACTTTGTTCACTGGCAGGTCTAACCATGCCGGATTGGTCGAAGGGTAGAGGCCAGACGAAGAACAGCCCCTGGTCCTCCAGGTTGGGGGTTGGGCGGCGGGCTGATAACCCGCTCCCAGAAAATACTATTTATTACAGAAACCGAAGCTAGAACTACCACTGCACCCTATCGGGAAGCAGGGGTAAAAGATGTTAACACCCGGTTGGAACAACGTAATATAAAGACAGACGGCAAACCGATCTGTTATCATAACTATGTGAATGCTGGGGTAGTTTTTATCAGCGACTTAATGTATTCTCGGAACAATGTTGAATCCTTTAACATAGCAAAGGACAAGGGACTAATAGGCTCAAATTACTTGACGTGGTCTGCTGTTCGTTGCTCTGTGCCAAAGCATTTAAGGAATCTCGTCGTCGATAGAAACGTTTTAAATACACTTGAATTAAAATGTGGTAACAAAGATTTTGATCCTCTCTCGAGCAAGAGTAGAAACTTTTATGCTTTTCTCATTCAAGAAAAAGCCAAACATTCAAGAGGGTTCTCTAACCTAATGTCAGATTTTAACCTAAGTGAAGAAGAGACTCGAAAAGCGTTTGTACTGGCAAAATCAGTTGCTCTTGAAACATTTGTACAATGTTTTCAGCTCAAAATTTTAAACGACATTTTGTTCTTGAATACCCGATTAGCAAAAATCGGAAGGATTCAAAGTGATCTTTGTACGTTTTGTCAAACCTCTCGAGAAACATTAGAACATTTCTTTCATCGATGCTCCTTCTCAACAGAATTTTGGACTAAATTTGAAAACTTTAGGTTGACAGTAACCAGGGAGCAAATAAAACTGGAATATATTAACATTATATTAGGAATATTAGATCAGAGATCTAACCTGCTCAACTACTTTATCATTTTAGGTAAAATTTATTTATGGAATTGTCGCAAAAATAAACAAATCCCTCTCTTTTTGCCTTTCGAAGATGTGGTCAAGAGAAAATATGAAATTGAAAAGCTTATAGCCTCTCAAAGCATCTTAAGCTTAAAACATTTTCAGGCAAAATGGAACCTAGTTTTGAATAACAATCCAATTTTTTTGTGAAGGAGTAAGTGCTGCTTGTAAATTATGTAAATTTATGTACATTCATGATCGATAACTCAAATACCTGTATTGTAATTTTATATAAAGTATCTTGTTAACAGAAAAAGTAATTGTGTAATTAGAGTACAATGTAGAGCGAGATTTGTATTATCAGTTGCGTAGGCAGAGCATCTGTAATAGTTGTTGTGTGTAATCGTAGTGTTAGTAGTAATCGTAGTGTAAGTAACGGTCGTATTGTAAGTAATGTCAGTAGTGGCGTAAGTGATACTAGTATTGTAAGTAATGTAAGTATTGTAGGTAATGTTAGTATTGTAAGAAACCTTCGTAGTGTAAGTAATGTTAGTATTGTATGCAATAGTAAAAACACCTCTAAACTTGAACCCGCGCTATGGTTTAGATTAATTCTACTATAAATCGATAGAAACGCGGAAGAATGTTTCTAGTACAAATGCTAAATCTCGTTAATCGGGACGATTCAGTTTTCTTAACTTGGAAACGCCATTCTAGGAGGTTAATGTTCATCGTAATTTCATAATTAAATGAATATATGTAAAACTAACGATTACAATACAGAAGTAAAACACATACAGAAATATCATCTTCGTGGTCTTAAAGGCATCCCTTGACAAAGTTGTTATCTTGTTATTGTGCAGCAATCTGACAACAAATGAACCATAAGGGTGTTATTTAACGGCTAGACAGATAGACAGACAGACAGACAGACAGAAAGACAGAAAGACAGACAGACGGTTGGATAGACAAACTTCAGTTGTCGTATTAGCATCGTAATTGTGTAATACGTACAAATAGTTTTGGCGCGTGTTTGTAGCAAAAATGCCACTTGGAAGAGAGGTTATCTCGTTATTTTGCAGTTCCCTAACAATCCAAGAATTAGAACAGCGTTTTATTAAATGCATGTATAACCAGTATAACTAATATACAGAGCCATAAAAACGTTTCACTACTGCGTTTGGCAACCTTTACCCGCTGAGAGTGAAACCATCGCGCTGCGATACGTAAAGTTTAGACAATTTTTATTTCAGTAGCAAAATAAAGTTCTGTTTTCTGAACAAAAGAATAACGCGTTGAGCTAAGCATAACTCAAAACTTAGCTAAAATTGGCGTTTAACTGAGCAGTTGCTCTTTTCATTAATGTTGACGATGACAACTGTGCAAGGGATAAAACTAAGACAATGGATAAAAGTAGAACGAGAGGTAGAATTTCTATTCTCGTGACAGAACTTAACAGTAACCGCGCGGAATGATGAGTTTTTCCTCTATTTTTTCAGTGTCTATATCGCTTGCAGGCTATTTACCGTTTTGGTCTCTATAAAATGTAGATAATGATCTCACAAACAATTTTACGAATCTCACTATCTTTTTTTCCCCTGAAATCGAACTTTATAAGTCTCTGATTGAGCCACGCCCATTCAAGTTGACCGAACACTTGGAGAACGTGGTTTAACTTCTCCAAAATTCTTTGAAACTGTTCATCTTACGTTGTTTTTAATTTTCAAGTTTTGTGAAATTATGTCACTCTTAGGTTGCACCACACAGCATTCTTTCATACAATCTTTCTTTCACTTACACATTTTCCAGTTCACTACCGGAGTCCAAAAACAGTCTCTCAGGTAGAAATTTTATAGCGTTTGAAGAGAGGTGCCTGTGAATAGTAACACCTGATATAAAAATAATCAACAAGACTTCCCTTGCAAATAATAATCTCCATCCTTCGTGAACGTGACCTTTGATATAAGAGAAGTGTTCTTCAAACATATTTATGGAATAAGAGACATACTGATTCCCTGCTGGAATTGACTTTTTAACGAATGTTTTCATTGAATTTTCTCCTGGTGTAAAAAGCAGAAATTATACATTTTTATGCATTTGATCTCTACTAGTACGTTGAATTAAAAGAAAAATACAATAGTTGGAGAGATCGAATACGAAAAATTTGATGGTAGAGCAACTTTAGAGCCTTCTTATTCCTTGCGAAACTTACACAGTTTCTAGTCCTGTTAGGCCAGCAAAAACCAGGTCAGGTAGAAAGGTGATATCGTTTGAAGATAAATCCCTGCGAAAAGTTTTTACTTAAGTTTGAAATAGGACCACGACAATGAGATAACACCTTAGTAGGTTAAATTGTAAGAATGGCGTAAATGATTTTTACAGCTTACATAACATTATAATGTTAAGGCCTTATGCACCTACTGCCACAAAGAGCGGTGATGGTGATGATGGTGATGATGAAGATGACTTGCACCCACTTGTCACTTCATACGTATATTATTGCAAACCGAATTAGGAAGGGACAAATTTCGATCTTCCTGCTTGTGGGAAAATCCTGTTTGGATTTGGAAAATAGCTAAAGTTTTAAACCCGACATTTTGGTATCAATTTAGGCACTTTTTTTACTTAGAAAAACTCTTTGCCTCTGCAAGTTCATTGCTTTCTGGAGAATCAAAATCGAGTTTTCATCGTTAGCAGCGAAACCCAGATTTTCCTGTTTCTTTTTTTAATTTGCTGTTGTTTTTCTGACCGTGGTTCTTAAAGCTTCTGTTTACTTACAAGTATCTCAGTTTTCTCATGTGGGAAAATACTCCATCAGGTAACGTTTTGACAGCGTTAAAAGACAAAATCCTGTCGAGAGATTTCAACTAATTTGTGAAGCGTAACAAAGTAGTGAAATGGCATCGCTAAGTATCCCAAGTAGTCTAACACCTGAAAATCACACCATCGGGAAATGGCAAAGTTTGTGTAACTTAACAAGGGCTTAAAGGATATCATTTATGATGTTCTAGAAAATGATCTCAAAATGGACGCCGAGGACATTAGATTCCACGCTGTTCACCGCTTTGGCAAACCACGGCAAAACAATGGCGCTATTCTCACCCTTGCTCGATCATCGCAAGATTTGTTGTGAGAGAAGACAGGGATGCTGTATTTAATGTCAAAAACCGGCTCAAGTCCTCAGCCAGATACGGTTAAGCCTATATCACCCAAGACTTTGCTGGAGGAATTCAGAAGGAAAGGAAAACCCTTATACAATCCATGTTCGCTGCTAAACAAGCTGGTCGCGACGCGAAGATAGTCAACAGATCTCTCTTTATTGATAACAATGTCTTTAACATCTCGAATATTTCAGTTGAGTATCAAGTAGCTCCAACGTAGTTTGCTGACTTATTTACGACTTTCAAAGACGACAAAAATTGAGCAAAACCGAGCCGGGTCAATGGCTGTATCTCATCAAGCTAAGTATCTAAATTTCCTTTTTGTTGATGTTTTTATATAAGCACTATGCAGTTGTAGTCTTTAAGTTTATTATGCTACACTTCCTTTACTGTACATGTTACACCAACCCGCTTCGCTTGAAACAACCGTCTTCTTTTTTCGTTCGTTCTCATTCTCGCAGCAGCCAATCAGCGAAAAAGTTAAATTATTTTTTATCCCAATTTGTCGTGAGTCAACAAAATTCCGTGGGAAGAAATCCGTGTTTGTTTGTCACTCCGCCTGGCTTGTGTTCCTTTAAACCGCCAACAAAATGAACGCCGTCAATACTACCAATGCTTTCGAGCTAAAATGCCTGTCTCTAAATGCTAGAGGTCTTAATAAATCGATCAAACGCCGAACTGTTTTTCGATGGCTACACACACAAAAAAAATCATCATGTCATATTTTTGCAGGAATCATACTGCTCCAAAGATCTTGAACCTACCTGGGAAAACGAATGGGGTGGCAAAGCTTTCTTTAGCCACGGCACAAACCATAGTAAAGGTGCCATAACACTAATTAATCTCTCTGTGAATTTCAAAATTGAAAAAGTCATTCCAGACAAACAAGGAAGGTTCATTATTTTAAAATTGTCACTGGAAGAGAAAGTTATTGTTCTCGTCAACATTTACGCACCTAACAAGATCGCCCAACAAGTTGCTTTTTTCAGAAGACTAAACCAACAACTCGAGGAATTCAGTCGCGCAAGATACAGTTATAATTGGAGAAGAGTTCAACTGCGCACTGGCCTCAAATGACAAAAGAGGCGGAAAACCTGTATCTAAAAAATCAGCTGTCATTCAATACGCTTTAAAGCGTATTTACACAATACGCTTTGTGATTTGTATAACCTAAGTGATATATCGCGAAGCCTGAACAAAGGCAAGCAGTGTTTCACATTGAGAACTAGATCGTCTAAAATTCAATGTCGCTTAGATTTTTTCTCAGATGACTGAAGAAAAATTACTACATAAAAATGTAAATGACCTTCAAGCCAGAGTAGTAAATAACCCGCACAACAGAAAGATCACACTCGAACTTCAACTTGCTAGATCACGTCTCAAGAAAATCATGTTGACGAAAACCAAAGGCGCAATTCTAAGAAGCAAAGTCAAATGGCATGAAGAAGGAGAACGCAGCACAATTTATTTCTACAACTTAGAAAAACGCCATCATGATATTAAAACAGTCTCAAAACTCAAAGTTAGGGAAATTGTTACATAGAAGATCAATTCGAAATCTTAGAGGAAGGAAAAAAGTTTTATGAGTCGTTATACCGCTCCAACCATATCAATCCCAAACTTTTCAAAAACTCGCCAGTTTTTAATCCAGAAAACGTAACCGCACTAAGCGAAGAAGAGAGGAAATCTTGTGGAGGATTAGTAAACGAAGAAGAATGCACAAATGCGCTCAAGGACTTCGACAATAACAAGACCCCGAGCACGGATGGTCTGCCAGCTGAATTCTACCGATTTTTTTGGCCTGACATCCGCCATGACCTGCTAGCCAGCTACAGCTTTGCTTTTCAGCATGGTATGCTTTTTATAAGACAAAGACAAGGAATAATCTCGCTTATCCTAAAAAAATCCAAGGATAAAACTATTCTGGAAAATCTAAGGCCCATCTCACTTCTGAACGTCGACTACAAGATTCTCACTAAAGTTATAGCCAAGAGAATTGAAAAAGTCTTGCCAACGTTAATAAACCCGATCAAACTGGTTATGTTAAAGGCCGCTACATTGGGGAAAATGTAAGGCTAATCTACGACTTAATATATTACGCAGATAAGCTAAATCAAAAAGGTATTGCCATTTTCTTGGACTTCAAAAAGGCGTTCGATGCCATTGAATGGAACTATCTCTTAGAAACACTTCTGCTCTTCAACTTCGGCCATGACATTCAAAATTGGATGAAAATTTTCAATAATAATGCTACTAACTGTGTTCTGAATAACGGTCATGCTTCAACATTCAAAAAATTGGAAAGCTTATCTTAAAAACCCTATTCCGAACGTCACACACGATACCACTGTCAACACCCTAAGAACCAGGTCTATTTACTCCTCTCTTTTAAACACCATCTTCGTTCCTCCCACTGCTGAAACTAAAATTCTAAGCCACGGATTTGCAGAAAAATACCATCCAGAAGGTTTATCTTATGCCGTTTGCAGTCACAAATGAAGTAAAAATAATAATGTTTCAGTATAAAGTGATTCATAGCGTGCTTCCAACCCGTGCTACACTTTATCGAGACGGCATTTCAGAAAGCCCCATATGCAACTTATGCAACGAAGGAGAACAAACGTTGCATCACCTGCTAATAAACTGCACACTAACAGTCGATTTCTGGATTCTGTTTCAAGACTGGTGGTACCAAAAAAACAAATGAAACAATAACGTTGTCCATAAGCCATATACTCTACGGCTGTCATGATAGGACAAAGCATTGGCGAGTCCTAAATTATTCTCTACTGATAGCCAAACATTGCATTTTCTGCACAAGCCTTCGCGGAGATGTTTTAGATTTTCAAAACGTTCTATCGTTCATTCCCGGAAAACTTGAAATTCTTTAAGAGATCGCGACTGCAAAAAAAAAGCACTTCCAAAATTTTAATGCACGTGGGCTTTTTTACTTTAATTTTATATGCTGCTGATGTTTATGGTTAATTAATATTTAATTTCTTATTTATTATTTAACTGTAGGCTTGTACATATAGGGGAAAAAAAAAACTACATGTATATATCATGTGTCATTGTAAAATAATAACAATTAAAAGAAAACAAAGGATGCGAATAGTGTAAGAATAGTATTGTAATTGACAGTGTGCAAGGTGTAAGTAACCAGTATTGTAAATACCGTAAGTAAGTTATCATGTAATTAGCCGTAAGTGATACAGTGTATTGTAATTAGTGTAAGTATGTAGCATTGTAAGTAAGGTATTTTACTGTACTGTTAAAAAAAAATAAAATGTCTATTTAAAGAAAATAATCATTAGCAGCGAAACCCAAATTTTCCTATTTCTTTTTATGTTGTTGTTTTTCTGACCGTGGTTCTTGAAGCTTCTGTTTACTTACAAGTATCTCAGTTGTCTCATATGGGAAAATACTCCATCAGGTAACGTTTTGATAGCGTTAAGAGACAAATTCCTGTGGAGAGATTTCAACTAATTTGTGAAGCGTAACAAAGTAGTGAAATAGCATCGCTTAGTATCCCAGGTATGTGTCTTTTTACATACGTGCTTCTCAGTAGTCTAACACCTGAAAAACACTCCATCGAGAAAAATAAATGAAGTTGAAAGACAAATACCGGAAAAAAGAAATGGCAAAGTTTGTGTAACTTAACAAGGGCTTAAAGTATCTTTATCAACCTCAGCCTTTGGATACCTTGCGCTTTTTGCGCTAAACTATTCTAAATATCACAAAACCATCATGCAGTTAATCATCATTTTCTTAAAGCTAAGTAATATATTGTCAGAATAGCTTTCTTTTTTTCTGACTACGTTAGAAAATCTCTTGACTACCTTGAAACCCCAAAAATGGATAGTGATAAGTCCATGAAAAACGTTCGTGCTGTACATGAGTAAAGCCCAGTTCTATTCACTTACAGTTTTCTCAAAATCTTCAGCTCCGAAAAGATGGCAGCGGGCAGATACGTGATAGCGTTTGATGACAAAGACCTGTGAAATAGTACGATCCGACAGTGAGACAGGAAACTGACAATTTTCTACATTAAACTAGTGACACCTTTAATGATAAGGCGTACGATGGTTTGCCATTCATTTTTAAATTCCTTCTAAGTAGTAAAATGTATGTATTTAAGTCACCTGAATGCTCATACAATGTTGTACTTATCCCCTTTTTACTCGGGCTTCCGTAGGAAAGCCCGAGTCATAAAATGTAAGCCCTTCTTGGTCGCCAAACGGGGATCATGGTCTCAGACGTTAGAGTAGACCGTGGAAACTAGGAACGAGAACGCGACATCTTTTTTATATCGTGTTCTTGCTCTTCGTGAACGTCGTATTATACATAATGCGGTGTTTTTTGAAGAAAGTTTTGGCAAGAATCACGCCTTATACGTTCATCCCACATACAAAGATGTCGATCGTTTTCCGAACGGGTAGGTCCACGAATTATATTTCTTGAAAGCCTGCCAAGTAGGCAAAGTTCATGCTCGACTCGTTCTCACGAGAGAGCAAATATGCCATGTTCGAGTTCGAAATACAAAACAACTGACAAAAATCTATGACAACTGACTCAAAAACAAACTATGATGCTGAGACGTGTACCTAAGATGATGACAAAACCAAGAATCGCCCAGAACAGAACTTCGAAGATGAGGCAAACAACAAGCAATTGGATAAAGATCTAAGCGTATCTCTTGTGGTAAACATCCTGCTTCTTTTATTTGTTTTTATTGTGTTCAATAAGTCTAATCGTAGAACGAAGCCGGCATAAACGCTCTTACAGCGTCTAGTTTACTTGTAAGATCATATACCACAGTGTTATGTAGATTTAGCCAAGCCTAGAAGCGGAGCTCCTGATTATAAAGGGAAAAAAATATTTTTTCTTTGGCCAGAAAATCACGCTCGACTATTTTTTAGAGCATGTAATTGTTCGGCGTGTGATTCCTTTCTTTTTCAGTTGCCTTTTTACGTACCCCTCCTCCTAAAACCTGGCTTGAGCCTGCGATCCAATCGAAAACGAGTACCTGATCTCTAAACTCGAGCCTGCAAAATGGTCACGTGCTACTTTTCAGCGGATATCTTGTTTTGACAGATGTCAATTGACCATAACATGGATATCTAATATCAAAGATGTGCGCTGTAAATCAAGGCTGCATGCCTCGGTCGACTCATTAGCTTGAGTATGCTCTTAGGGAACGAAGGAACGTGCGACAAGCACTAAGAGTTTCTACGTAAGAGGCTACCTTAGTTAACAGCGAACATCTTTGATGTTGGACATCTATTTTATGGTCAGTTGACACCTGTCAAAACAAGGTATCCGCTGACCAGTATCACGTGACTATATTGCGGGTTCATGTTTTGAGCTTAACTTAATTGTCTCATTCTCCTCACGGTAGGAAACAACAGGGGATATGAAATTGCTGACGATTCGATTCGATTCGCAATATTCGTCTCGAATCGTCTCCTGCAAAGTCGAATGGTCTCACCGGAAGTCGACTCGTGGAAGGAAATAACAAGAGGTGTGAAATTGTTGACGTGTCGACTCGATTCGCACGATTCGTCGCGAATCGTCTCCTGCAAAGTCAAATCAAAGTCAAAGTTGAACACTTAAAGAGAAATTTCATATTTACAAGCAGCCATGTATTATTTTAAAAATTGGTAAAAAGGAATTAAATGGTTGTCACTGGCTAAAAACATGGTTCTCGGACGTTTCGGCCACTACTGTTGCCTTCTTCAGCAAAAGATGGAAAATGCAAATGTTAAACGGCGTCCTGCTAGAATATGTAAAAGATGTGTGATAAAACTAAATGAGCAATAGTCTCTAGAGTATTCTTAATGAGTGTAAAAATTCTTAATGCCATTGTACACGTTCGGTAGCGCTATGTGTTCGTTTATAGCGTTCCTGTCTCGCACGGAATGCCAAGCTTCAAGAATTAGTCTTTGCTTCCATACTGATGATCTGTCGACAATTTCAACGTTCTCCAAATCTATTTGGTGACCGTTGAGCATATGGTGTTTGGCCAACAAAGAGTTTTTGTCCAATGTTGCTATAGCCTTTGCATGTTCTTTCATACGTGTTTTTAACGCGCGTGATGACTGACCAACATAAACACAGTCACAATCTTTACATTTGATCTTGTAAACAATGCCTCTGGAAGCCTCTTTCTCGATCTTGTCTTTAGGTTTTTTGAGTATGTTCGAGATGGTACGAATAGGTTTATGGGCGACTTTGATATTGAAACCTCGAAGAACGTTTGCGACTCTTTCGGAAAAACCTTTGGCGTAGGGGAGGATGACAAAACCACGATGGTCGGTATCATTCGTTTCTTGTTGTCTACTCCGTTGGCGGCCATTGAGAATGAAATTTGCAGGGTAGTTATTAGTGGCAAGGGCTTTCGTTACTCGTTTAGTTTCCCGTGAAACTTCCTCCTCCGTGGAAGGAATGTTCCTTGCGCGATCCATGAGAGTGCACACGACCGAGTGTTTATGCTGAGGATGGTGGTGTGATTTGAAATCAAGGTAACGGTCGGTGTTAGTAGCTTTCCTGTAAACAGACACAGCGATCAAGCCATCATCTTGTCTGGTTGTTTTTGTGTCGAGAAAGGCAATGGAACCTTCTGATTCTATCTCGATTGTAAATTTGATGTGAGGGTTGATGGAATTGAGATGTGAGTGGAATTCATCTACGTGCTCTCTTTTAACACATACGTGGCTGTCATCTACGTATCTAAACCACCATTTAGGAGGGTTAGGGGTCGATGAGAGAGCCTTTTCTTCGACATGTTCCATGACGAGATTGGCCAAGATGGCGCTGACTGGGGATCCCATCGGACAACCGAAAATTTGTTGGTAATGGTTGCCTTGGAATATGAAGAAATTGTTGTCGAGGACAAACTGTAGAAGTGTCATGATATTTTGGATAGACAAGTTGGTTCTTTCCGGTAGTGATTGGTCAAAGTCCAGTCTCTCTTTAACCACTTCGATTGCTAGGTGGGTTGGAATGCAAGTAAACAGTGACACGACGTCAAAAGATACTAGAATCTCGTCGGGATCTACTGACAAGGTGCGGAACTTTTCGACGAAAGATGCACTGTTTTTGACTGTGTATTCATTATTCTGAAGTGGCGACAAGATGTTGGCGAGGTATTTGGACAGTTCATATGTGGGAGATCCAATGGCACTCATAATTGGTCTGATAGGGACGTTCTCCTTATGGATTTTAGGAAGGCCATAAAAAGACGCTGGTGTGGAATCGGTGCTGTGAAGTTTGTAATAGAGCTTCGGTTCCAGCTGTTTCTTGCTGCTGTCATGCGAGGCTGGCTGATCTTTAATTTGTAGGAGAAGTTGGTTGAGGGATTTTTCGGTGCTCGATGTTGGGTTCCTTCTTTTGTCTGTTATCTTGTGGTAGGTTTTGTCGTCGTTTAGAAGGTTGTTTATTTTGTCGGTGTAATCGTTGGTATTCATCACGACTACGGCTCGGCCCTTGTCGGCTGGTAAAATTGTGACCGACGTGTCTTTGGCGAGGTCTCTGAGGGCTTTTTCCATTTCATTGGTAATGTTGTTTCGTTGAGGAGGACGCCAATTGTTGATGGCGGAGGTGACCGAAGCTCTGATAAGGTCTTTCTCGGCGTCAGGGAGCTGATCTATGCCGGATTCAATTGAGGAAACAATTTGAGGTACTGGCAAAACCTAAGGAGTGATGGCAAAATTGAAGTTGAGGCTTAATGCTGAAAGCTCACTTGTAGATAGAGGTCTATCAGAGATGTTCACGACCCACTTCTCCTTGAGGTTGATTTCGCGCCCATGTGGACGTGGCAAGATGTTATGGAGTTTCTTCTTGTGACACTCCCTTCTCCGTTGTGCTTCCCACTGTGATCTTTGTTTGATTGTGTGGAGGAGAATGTCAAAAGATTCCTTGTTAATCATCTCTCGTAGTTTGAGTGTAGTTTGGGACAAGCGTTGAGAGAACTTCTTGATTTGCGTGTGACAATTCGAGATGCGCAGCCTCAACTTCAATTTTGCCATCACTCCTAAGGTTTTGCCAGTGCCTCAAATTGTCTCCTCAATTGAATCCGGCATAGATCAGCTCCCTGACGCCGAGAAAGACCTTATCAGAGCTTCGGTCACCTCCGCCATCAACAATTGGCGTCCTCCTCAATGAAACAACATTACCAATGAAATGGAAAAAGCCCTCAGAGACCTCGCCAAAGACACGTCGGTCACAATTTTACCAGCCGACAAGGGCCAGCACCGATTCCACACCAGCGTCTTTTTATGGCCTTCCTAAAATCCATAAGGAGAACGTCCCTATCAGACCAATTATGAGTGCCATTGGATCTCCCACATATGAACTGTCCAAATACCTCGCCAACATCTTGTCGCCACTTCAGAATAATGAATACACAGTCAAAAACAGTGCATCTTTCGTCGAAAAGTTCCGCACCTTGTCAGTAGATCCCGACGAGATTCTAGTATCTTTTGACGTCGTGTCACTGTTTACTTGCATTCCAACCCACCTAGCAATCGAAGTGGTTAAAGAGAGACTGGACTTTGACCAATCACTACCGGAAAGAACCAACTTGTCTATCCAAAATATCATGACACTTCTACAGTTTGTCCTCGACAACAATTTCTTCATATTCCAAGGCAACCATTACCAACAAATTTTCGGTTGTCCGATGGGATCCCCAGTCAGCGCCATCTTGGCCAATCTCGTCATGGAACATGTCGAAGAAAAGGCTCTCTCATCGACCCCTAACCCTCCTAAATGGTGGTTTAGATACGTAGATGACAGCCACGTATGTGTTAAAAGAGAGCACGTAGATGAATTCCACTCACATCTCAATTCCATCAACCCTCACATCAAATTTACAATCGAGATAGAATCAGAAGGTTCCATTGCCTTTCTCGACACAAAAACAACTAGACAAGAAGATGGCTCGATCGCTGTGTCTGTTTACAGGAAAGCTACTAACACCGACCGTTACCTTGATTTCAAATCACACCACCATCCTCAGCATAAACACTCGGTCGTGCGCACTCTCATGGATCGCGCAAGGAACATTCCTTCCACGGAGGAGGAAGTTTCACGGGAAACTAAACGAGTAACGAAAGCCCTTGCCACTAATAACTACCCTGCAAATTTCATTCTCAATGGCCGCCAACGGAGTAGACAACAAGAAACGAATGATACCGACCATCGTGGTTTTGTCATCCTCCCCTACGCCAAAGGTTTTTCCGAAAGAGTCGCAAACGTTCTTCGAGGTTTCAATATCAAAGTCGCCCATAAACCTATTCGTACCATCTCGAACATACTCAAAAAACCTAAAGACAAGATCGAGAAAGAGGCTTCCAGAGGCATTGTTTACAAGATCAAATGTAAAGATTGTGACTGTGTTTATGTTGGTCAGTCATCACGCGCGTTAAAAACACGTATGAAAGAACATGCAAAGGCTATAGCAACATTGGACAAAAACTCTTTGTTGGCCAAACACCATATGCTCAACGGTCACCAAATAGATTTGGAGAGCGTTGAAATTGTCGACAGATCATCAGTATGGAAGCAAAGACTAATTCTTGAAGCTTGGCATTCCGTGCGAGACAGGAACGCTATAAACGAACACATAGCGCTACCGAACGTGTACAATGGCATTAAGAATTTTTACACTCATTAAGAATACTCTAGAGACTATTGCTCATTTAGTTTTATCACACATCTTTTACATATTCTAGCAGGACGCCGTTTAACATTTGCATTTTCCATCTTTTGCTGAAGAAGGCAACAGTAGTGGCCGAAACGTCCGATAACCATATTTTTAGCCAGTGACAACCATTTAATTCCTTTTTACCAATTTTTAACATGCCTGGCTACACACCGAACATTTTTATGTACTATTTTGTTGACGACTTTTTTCTTTGAAGATTTCCGAAGATTCACCAAAAATGGTCCCAAGGCCAGACAAACGTTTCCAAACATTTTCCGAAAATTTCCGAAGATTAACGTAGATTTTTGAGGAAGAACCAATAAATGTTTCGATCAGACAACAACACATTTAAGTATATTTCAAGGGATTTATTATGTAACCATAGCAATGGTGATATGTTCACTTGTGAAAATAACGTTTTTTTTCACTTGTGAAGATATCATGCTTTCGCGCGAGAGCTCACTTGGTATTTCACTGGTGTTTATATATAACAAAGGTATCTTCTACACCTAGATGACATGAGGTACTGACATAACATCAGGGGAGGCTAGTCTTGTCGATTTGATCGAATCCACAACATTTTTTTGCAAAACGTTACATCTAATGAAACTAAAATTTCAGAGGGATTGATAAATTTTAATTCTGGAAAATTATGACGTCATATGAAAACCGGCAATTGGTATAATTAGATTTGAAACGGCATAAATTTGACGTTTGAATCGGTGTCGCATTTCTATGGGATGATGCGACAAGACCAGTCGAAAGTGCGGCAGACGTCGAATTTCCGTCGAATTGAATTCGTTGAATTGAATTAGGCATGGCAGAAATGCGACGTATGAACAGGGCATAAGCGCATTAGGCCACTACAACAACAACAACATTTTGTTTAAGGATAAAACGGCGGAATCGTTTCCACGTTGTTGAATATGGTAAATATATGGCATTTGCCACTTACAACGATGTCCACATTCTAAGATTTGAAAAGACCTCTTCGGGAAGAAATGTAATGCCATTGGGAGACATATCCCCGTAAAATAGTAGAAATTAGTGGAAAGAAATTACTGGAAACAAATTTCAAGGAAGCTAAAAAAGAATTGTAATACGAGAAGTTTTATGGCTCATAACATCTTTCTTTCTGGCCCAAAGCTATTGTGTAGCTTGGATAGTTAGCATCAAAACACTTTCTTCTGTAATATGCAATAAAATAAAAATGAAAGTAGTAGCTCATTTGAATCAAACATTGCCATACAATGTGTTGTAATGATATAATCGTTCCTTTTACTTACAGGTATTCTAGACTTGTCAGTTTGGCAAACACTCCATCTGGTAAAATTGTAATATTGTTGGAAGACAAATCCCTGTAATAAAAGTATATCAACCAATTCCTATTGCTGTTAGCTTAGTTTGTCGCTGAGTTAAATTATGTTCGATGAAACAATGCATCTTATCAGAATGCATCTTATCGGAATCGAGAACTCATACAAAAAAATACTTAGCTAAACTTAAAAGCTTAGCTCCTCTGCTGACTCCTCTCCTAGCCTGGCTTGAGCCTGGATCCAGTTAAAAACCAGTACCTGGGTAGCGGTCAACTTTAAATAAAAAACCCTAAACGTGAGCCTGCGATATGGCTTTGATTAATTCTACTAAAACTCAATAGAAACGCAGAAAAATGTTTCTAGTACAAATGGTCAATCTCGTGAATCGGTACGATTCAGTTTTCTTAACTTGGAAAAGCCACTCTAGGGGGTTAATGTTCATCGTAATTTCATAATTAAATGAATATATATAAAGCTAACGATTACAAAACAGAAGTAGAACACATACAGAAATGCCATCTTCGTGGTCTTAAAGGCATCCCTTGACAAAGTTGTTATCTTGTTATTGTGCAGCAATGCATGTACAACCAGTATAACTAATATACAGGGCCATAAAAACGTTTCACTGCTATTTTTGGTAACCTTTACCCGGTGAGAGTGAAACTATTACGCTGCGATACGTACGTAAAGTTTAGACAAATTTTTTGTTCAATAACAATATAAACTTTTGTTTTCTGGACCAAAGAATAACGCGTTCAGCTAAGCATAACTCAAAACTTAGCTAAAATTGGCGTTTAACTGAGCAGTTGCTCTTTTCATTAATGTTGACGATGATAACTGTGCAAGGGATAAAACTATGACAATGGATAATAGTAGAACGAGAGGTAGAATTTCTATTCTCGTTAGAGAATTTAACAGTAACCGCGCGGAATGATGAGGTTTTCTTCTATTTTTCCAGTGTCTATATCGCTTGCAAGCTATTTACCGTTTTGGTCTCTATAAAATGTAGATAATAATCTCACGAACAATTTTACGAATCTGACTATCTTTTTCCTCCTGAGATCGAGCATTAAAGTCCCTGGTTGAGCCACGCCCATCCAAGTTGACCGAACACTTGGAGAACGTGGTTTAACTTCTCCAAAATTCTTTGAAACCGGTCATCTTACGTTGTTTTTAATTTTCAAGTTTTGTGAAATTATGCCACTCTTAGGTTGCACCACACAGCATTCTTTCATACAATCTTCCTTTCACTTACACATTTTCCAGTTGACTACCGGCGTCCAAAAACAGCCTCTCAGGTAGAAATTTTATAGCATTTGAAGAGAGGTGCCTGTGAATAGTATCACCTGATATAAAAATAATCAACAAGACTTCCCTTGCTAATAATATAATAATCTCCATCCTCCACGAACGTGGCCTTCGATATAACAGAAGTGTTCTTCGAATGTATTTATGGAATAAGAGGCATACTGAGTCCCTGCTGGAATTGAATTTTTTAACGAATGTTTTCATTGAATTTACTCCTGGTGTAAGACGCAGAAATTATACATTTTTATGCATTTGATCTCTACTAGTACGTTGAATTAAAAGAAAAATACAATAGCTAGAGAGAAAGCTACATCAGCTTTAGCGGGCTTTCATGCGGGTCTTCTATCCTGGACGAAGTGGAATTTGGAGATGTTGGGTTTTTTTTTTTAAGGGTGGAAAACCAGAGAACCCGGGGAAAACCCTCGCATCTTGGCGAGAAACAACAACAAACTCAACCCACATATGGCACCGGGCAGGAATCGAACCCGGGCCAAAATGGTGGGAGGCGAGCGTTCTCACCACCGCTCCCACCACTGCTTGCACTTTTACTTGTGGTTGTGCTCTCGGACCCTGCGGTAGATAAAGTGTGCTATTGACTTTACCCCTGTTAGATTTGTTCAAAGCATTAGTCCAAAGAGGATTATGGGTTTTCCTGCAAGCTACATATACTTATCGAGAATCTGAGATATATATATACCGCACCAAAATTTCGGAAAATTTGTTCACGAGCCTGCTACCACCTAAAAAATCGGTGGTAGTGGATAAATGCAAAAAATGCAATGAGAAAAAAGACGTCCCCTGGGAGAGCCAAGCGGTTGGGACAGGTGCGTAAGAATCATATACATTAAAAAGATCGAATATGAAAATTTGATGATAGTGGCACTAGAGCTTTCTTATTCCTTAAGAAACTTACACAGTTTCTAGTCCTGTCAGGCCAGCAAAAACCAGGTCAGGTAGGAATGTGATATCGTTTGAAGATAAATCCCTGCGACAAGTTTTACTGTAAGTCTCAAATAGGACTATGACAATGATATAACACCTTAGTAGGTTAAATTGTAAGAATGGCGTAAATGATTTTTACAGCTTACATAATATTATAATGTTACGGCCTTATGCACCTACTGCCACAAAGAGCAGTGATGGTGATGATGATGATGATGAAGATGATGATGAAGATGATGAAGATGATGAAGATGATGAAGATGATGAAGATGATGAAGATGATGAAGAAAATGAAGATGATGATGATGATGATGATGATGACGATGATATTGATGATGATGACTTGCACCCACTTGTCACTTCATACGTATATTATTGCAAACCGAATTAGGAAGGGACAAATTCCAATCTTCCTGCTTGTGGGAAAATCCTGCTTGGATTTAAAAAATAGCTAAAGTTTTAAACCCGACATTTTGGTATCAATTTAGGCACTTTTTTTACTTAGAAAAACTCTTTGCCTCTGCAAGCTCATTGTTTTCAGGAGAATCAAAATCGAGTTTTTATCATTAGCAGCAAAACCCAGATTTTCCTGTTTCTTTTTTTTTTTGCTGTTGTTTTTCTGACCGTTGTTTTTGAAGCTTTTGTTTACTTACAAGTATCTCAGTTTTCTCATGTAGGAAAATACTCCATCAGGTAACGTTTTGATAGCGTTAAGAGACAAAATCCTGTCGAGAGATTTCAACTAATTTGTGAAGCGTAACAAAGTAGTGAAATGGCTCCATCGGGAAATGGCAAACTTTGTGTAACTTAACAAGGGCTTAAAGGATATCATTTATGATGTTCTAGAAAATGATCTCAAAATGAACGCCGAAGAGATTCGATTCCATGGTGTTCACCGCGTTGGCAAACCACGGCAAAACAAATGCGCTACTCCTCCCCGCCCTCGCCCGATCATCGCAAGATTTGTTGTGAGAGAAGACAGGGCTGCTGTATTTAATGTCAAAAACGGGCTCAAGTCCTCAGCCAGATACAGTGAAACCTATATGACCCAAGACTTTGCTCAGTCGAGAAGTTCACAAAGAAAGGAAAACCCTTATACAATCCATGTTCGCTGCTAAACAAGCAGGTCGCAACGCGAAGGTAGTCAACAGATCTCTCTTTATTAATAACAATGTTTTTGACATCTCGAATATTCCAGATGAGTATCAAGCAGCTCCTTTACATGTTAACTTTACATGTTACATCTAACTTTACATGTTACACCAACCCGCTTTGCTTGAAATAAGCGTCTTCTTTTTTCGTTCGTTCACATTCTCGCAGCAGCCAATCAGCGGAATAGTTAAATTAGTTTTTGTCCCAATTTGTCGTGAGTCAACAAAATTCCGTCAGAATAATATAAATCCGTGTTTATTTATCACTCCGCCTGGCTTGTGTTCCTTTAAACCGCCAACAAAATGAACACCGTCAATACTACCAATGCTTTCGACCTAAAATGCCTGTCACTTTAGCTACGGCACAAACCATAGTAAAGGTGTCATAACACTAATTAATCCGTCTGTGAATTTCAAAGTTGAAAAAGTCATTCCAGACGAACAAGGAAGGTTTATTATTTTAACATTGTCACTGGAAGAGAAAGTTATTGTTCTCGTCAACATTTATGCAACTAACGATGTCGCCCAACAAGTTGCTTTTTTCAAAAGATTAAACCAACAACTTGAGGAATTCGCGAAAGATACAATTGTAATTGGAGGAGACTTCAATTGCGCACTCACCTAAAATGACAAAAGAGGCGGAAAACCTGTATCTAAAAAATCAGCTGTCATATGCATATGCATCCAAGAAATCAGCACGTTTTGTGATCTATATAACCTAAGTGATATATGGCGAATCCTGGACAAAGGCAAGCAGTGTTTCACATGGAGAATTAAATCGTATCAAATTCAATGTCGCTTAGATTTTTTCTTAGTTTCACCATCCACGCACCCGAATCTGATCACTCCGCTGTGTCACGTGTTCTCCAGTCTAATCTCCTAAACCAAAAAAGACCGGGCTTCTGGAAATTTAATACAGCCTTACTTAAAGATGAAGCATACGTAACAGCACTTAAGTTGAACACTCCAATCTTTAAGGAGAAATACGAGACTCATGATTTAGGTTTAAAATGGGACCCCATAAAAATGGATAAAGAGGATTCACGATCAAGTGCTCTAAACGAAAAGTGAAAAAATATCGAGATGAAGAAAAATTACTGCACAAAAAAGTAAATGACCTTCAAGCCAGAGCAGAAAATAACCCGCACAACAGAAACATCATATTCGAACTTCAACTTGCTAGATCACGTGTCAAAAACATCATGTTGACGAAAACCAAAGGCTCAATTCTAAGAGGCACAGTGAGATGGCATGAAGAAGGAGAACGCAACACAAAGTATTTCTACAGCTTAGAAGAACACCATCATGATATTAAAACAGTCTCAAAACTCAAAGTTAGGGAAAATTGTTACATAGAAGATCAATTCTAAATCTTAGAAGAAGAAAAAAAGTTTTTTGAGTCGCTATATACCGCTCCACTAATATCAATCCCAAAATTTTCAAAAACTCGACATTTTTTAATCCAGAAAGCGTAAGCGTACTAAGCGAAGAAGAGAAGAAATCTTGTGAAGGATTAATAAACGAAGGAGAATGTACAAATGCGCTTAAGGACTTCTACAATAACAAAACCGTACCCCGGGCACAGATGGTCTGCCAGCTGAATTCTACCAATTCTTTTGGCCTTACATCTGCCATGATCTGCTAGCCAGCTACAATTTTGCTTCTCAGCATGGTATGCTTTCAGTATAAGTCAAAGACGAGGAATAATCTCGCTTATCCTAAAAGAATCCAAGGATAAAACTATTCTGGAAAATCTAAGGCCCATCTCACTTCTGAACGTCGACTACAAGATTCTCTCTAAAGTTATAACCAAGAGAATTGAAAAAGTCTTGCCAACGTTAATAAACCCGATCAAACTGGTTACGTTAAAGGCCGCTACATTGGTGAAAATGTAAGGCTAATCTACGACTTAATACATTATACAGATAAGCTAAATCAAAAAGGTATTGCCATTTTCTTGGACTTCAAAAAAGCGTTCGATTCCATTGAATGGAAATATCTCTTAGTAACACTTCAGCTCTTCAACTTCGGCCATGACATTCAAAATTAGATAAAAATTTTCTATTACAATGTTACCAGCTGTGTTCTGAATAACGGTCATGCTTCGACTTTTTTCTCCCTAGGGAGAGTCAGACAAGGTTGTCCGTTGTCTGGCGTCCTCTTCGTTCTCGGCATAGAACTACTCTCTAGATCCATAAAAAATGATCCTACTATTAAAGGTATCCAAGTCAACAAGCATGAGCTTAAAATAAGTCAATATGCCGACGACACAACAGTATTTGTTCGTGACCTCGACTCCGTTACGAGCCTATTGAGGGTATTAAATGATTTCAAAGAGCATTCTAGCCTAGAAATAAACACCACTAAAACCGAAGCAATGTGTTTAGGCGAATGGAAAGACAGAACAGATGAAACATTTGATTTTAAGTGGCCAAAAGAACCTATCAATGCTCTTGGTGTCTTCTTTTCTTACAACCAAGAAAGTGCTAACAGACTGAACTTCGGTGAAAAAATGCTTACCCTCGAGAAAACGCTAACTCTTCAGGGAGAGATTAGCATAGTCAAAACACTTGGGATATCTAAATTGATTTACTCAAATTCCGTGCTCCCTGTTCCAGATCACTACATCCAAGAAATAAATAAGCTCATTTTCAACTTTATTTGGGCAGGGAAGCCCCCTAAAATCAAAAGAAACACCATAATTGGAGAAAAGAAAAACGGCGGATTGAAAATGTGTGATTTTAAGATCATGGAAAAAGCGCTGAAAATAACTTGGGTCAACAGAGTGCAAGACGAGTCACAAGCCTCCTGAAAAAATAATTCCTAACCAGCTCTTGCACAAACATGGTGGTCTTGCCTTCCTAACAAAATGAACCTTTACAACAAGTATACTTCACCTTGATGATACGCTTCCCACATTTTATAAAAAAAATGTTAGATTATTGGTGCGAGGTCAAATCTCAACGGCCATCGATTCCAAAACAAATCGTAGAAACGGAATAGTGTGAAATAACAGGAAAATTCTTGTGGGAAAAAAACCTGTTTTTATTGGTATGACGCCGGCATTACCAAGATAAGCGACTTATTTAACCAAAATCAGGATTTTTTGAAGTGGCATGAACTTGCAATAAAATTCAATTTGAAGGTTCCTTTCACTATATACTATGGCCTGGTTAACGCAATCCCAAAAAATTGGAAAGCTTACCTTAAAAGCCCTATTCCGAACGTCACACACGATACCACTGTCAACACCCTAAGAACCAGGTCTATTTACTCCTCTCTTTTAAACACCATCTTCGTTCCTCCCACTGCTGAAACTAAAATTCTAAGCCACGGATTTGCAGAAAAATACCATCCAGAAGGTTTATCTTATGCCATTTGCAGTCACAAATGAAGTAAAAATAATAATGTTTCAGTATAAAGTGATTCATAGCGTGCTTCCAACCCGTGCTACACTTTATCGAGACGGCATTTCAGAAAGCCCCATATGCAACTTATGCAATGAAGGAGAACAAACGTTGCATCACCTGCTAATAAACTGCACACTAACAGTCGATTTCTGGATTCTGTTTCAAGACTGGTGGTACCAAAAAAACAAATGAAACAATAACGTTGTCCATAAGCCATATACTCTACGGCTGTCATGATAGGACATAGCATTGGCGAGTCCTAAATTATTCTCTACTGATAGCCAAACATTGCATTTTCTGCACAAGCCTTCGCGGAGATGTTTTAGATTTTCAAAACTTTCTATCGTTCATTCCAGGAAGATATCTTAAGATATCGCGACTGCACAAAAAAGCACTTCCAAAATTTTGGACGTGGGCTTTTTTACTGTAATTTTATATGCTGCTGTTGTTTATGGTTAATTAATATTTAATTTCATATTTATTATTTAACTGTAAGCTTGTACATATAAGGGAAAAAAACTGCAAGTATATATCATGTGTCATTGTAAAATAATAACAATTAAAAGAAAAAAAAAGGATGCGAATAGTTTAAGAATAGTACTGTACTTGACAGTGTGCAAGGTGTAAGTAACCAGTATTGTAAGTACCGTAAGTAAGTTATGTAATTAGCCGTAAGAGATACAGTGTATTGTTATTACTGTAAGTATGTAGTATTGTAAGTAATGTATTTTATTGTACTGTCCAAAAAATAAAATGTCTATTTAAAGAAAAAAATCATTAGCAGCGAAACCCAAATTTTTCTATTTCTTTTTATGTTGTTGTTTTTCTGACCGTGGTTAAGTTCTTGAAGCTTCTGTTTAATTACAAGTATCTCAGTTGTCTCATATGGGAAACTACTCCATCATTTAACGTTTTGATAGCGTTAAGAGACAAATTCCTGGGGAGAGATTTCAACTAATTTGTGAAGCGTAACAAAGTAGTGAAATAGCATCGCTTATATATAGTATCCCAGGTATGTGTCTTTTTACATACGTGCTTCTCAGTAGTCTAACACCTGAAAAACACTCCATCGAGAAAAATAAATGGAGTTGAAAGACAAATACCGGAAAAAAGAAATGGCAAAGTTTGTGTAACTTAACAAGGGCTTAAAGTATCTTTATCAACCTCAGCGTTTGGATACCTTGCGCTTTTTGCGCTAAACTATTCTAAATATCACAAAACCATCATGCAGTTAATCACCATTTTCTTAAAGCTAAGTAATATATTGTCAGAATAGCTTTCTTTTTTTCTGACTACGTTAGAAAATATCTTGACTACCTTGAAACCCCAAAAATGGATAGTGATAAGTCCATGAAAAACGTTCGTGCTGTACACGAGTAAAGCCCAGTTCTATTCACTTACAGTTCTCTCAAAATCTTCAGCTCCGAAAAGATGGCAGCGGGCAGATACGTGATAGCGTTTGATGACAAAGACCTGTGAAGTAGTACGATCCGACAGTGAGACAGGAAACTGACAATTTTCTACATTAAACTAGTGACACCTTTAATGATAAGGCGTACGATGGTTTGCCATTCATTTTTAAATTCCTTCTAAGTAGTAAAATGTATGTATTTAAGTCACCTGAATGCTCATACAATGTTGAACTTATCCCCTTTTTACTCGGGCTTCCGTAGGAAAGCCCGAGTCATAAAATGTAAGCCCTTCTTGGTCGCCAAACGGGGATCATGGTCTCGGGCATTAGAGTAGACCGTGGAAACTAGGGACGAGAACGCGACATCTTTTTTGTATCGTGTTCTTGCTCTTCGTGAACGTCGTATTATACATAATGCGGTGTTTTTTGAAGAAAGTTTTGGCAAGAATCACGCCTTATACGTTCATCCCACATACAAAGATGTCGATCGTTTTCCGAACGGGTAGGTCCACGAATTATATTTCTTGAAAGCCTGCCAAGTAGGCAAAGTTCATGCTCGACTCGTTCTCACGAGATAGCAAATATACCATGTTCGAGTTCGAAATACAAAACAACTGACAAAAATCTATGACAACTGACTCAAAAACAAACTATGATGCTGAGACGTGTACCTAAGATGATGACAAAACCAAGAATCGCCCAGAACAGAACTTCGAAGATGAGGCAAACAACAAGCAATTGGATAAAGATCTAAGCGTATCTCTTGTGGTAAAACATCCTGGTTCTTTTATTTGTTCAATAAGCCTAATCGTAGAACGAAGCCGGAGTAAACGCTCTTACTGCGTCTAGTTTACCTGTAAAATCATATACCACAGTGTTAGGTAGATTTAGCCAAGCCTAGAAGCGGAGCTCCTGATTATAAAGGGAAAAAAATGTTTTTTCTTTGGCCAGAAAATCACGCTCGACTATTTTTTAGAGCATGTAATTGTTCGGCGTGTGATTCCTTTATTTTTTCAGCTGCCTTTTTACGTACCCCCTCCTCCTAAAACCTGGCTTGAGCCTACGATCCAATCGAAGACGAGAACCTGAACTGTAAACTCGAGCCTGCAAAATGGTTACGTGCTACTTTTCAGCGGATATCTTGTTTTGACAGATGTCAATTGACCATAACATGGATATCTAATATCAAAGATGCGCGCTGTAAATCAAGGCTGCATGCCTCGGTCGACCCATTAGCTTGAGTATGCTCTTAGGGAACGAAGGAACGTGCGACAAGCACTAAGAGTTTCTGCGTAAGAGGCTACCATGTTGTGCGACGTCGTTGTCGTCGCCGCCTCACAGGGCGCACGCGCCCGTGATCCATACTACTACATCTACTACCCATGGTGACCACAAAAAAAGACATGCATGACTTTCTTTTTTATAGCGGAGCTCGGGCGGCCCTTAGGGTCGCCAAGAGGGGCTTCATTCTCAGAGAAACCCGTAAATTGCTTTTCTCATGGTAAAAATGGCTAGCGGTATTGCCCGTGGGCCCGCACACACGACGACAACGTCGCACAACATGGTGGCCATAGCCGCTATACTCCAGGATATGCGACCTTAGTTAACAGCGCACATCTTTGATATTGGACATCCATTTTATGGTCAGTTGACACCTGTCAAAACAAGGTATCCGCTGACCAGTATCACGTCAATATATTGCGAGTTCATGTTTTGAGCTTAACTTAATTGTCTCATTCTCCTCACGGTAGGAAATAACAGGGGGTACGAAATTGCTAACGATTCGACTCGATTCGCAAGATTCATCTCGAATCGTCTCCTGGAAAGTCGAATGGTCTCACCGGAAGTCGACTCATGGAAGGAAATAATAGGAGGTGTGAAATTGTTGACGTGTCGACTCGATTCGCACGCTTCGTCGCGAATCGTCTCCTGCAAAGTAAAATCATAGTCAAAGTTGAACACTTAAAGAGAAATTTCATATTTACAAGCAGCCATGTATTATTTTGTTGACGAAATTTTTTTTCGAAGATTTCCGAAGATTCACCAAAAATGGTCCCAAGGCCAGACAAACGTTTCCAAACATTTTCCGAAAATTTCCGAAGATTAACATTAATGTAGATTTTTGAGGAAGATCCGATAATGTTTCGATCACAGAACAACACATTTAAGTACACTTTAATGGATTTATTATGTAACCATAACAATGGTGATATTTTCACTTGTGAAAATAACGTTTTTTTCACGTGTGAAGATATCATGCTTTCACGCGAGAGCTTACTTGGTATTTCACTGGTGTTTATGTATAACAAAGGTATCTTCTACACCTAGATGACATGAGGTACTGACATAACATCAGGGGAGGCTAATCCTGTCGATTTGATCGAATCCACAACATTTTTTTGCAAAACGTTACATCTGATGAAACTAAAATTTCAGAAGGATTGATAAATTTTAATTCTGGAAAATTATGACGTGATATGAAAACCGGCAATTGATATAATTAGATTTGAAACGGCATAAATTTGACGTTTGAATCGGTGTCGCATTTCTATGGGATGATGCGACAAGACCAGTCGAAAGTGCGGCAGACGTCGAATTTCCGTTGAATTGAATTAGGCATGGCAGAAATGCGACGTTTGAACAGGGCATAAGTGCATTAGGCCACTACAACAACAACAACATTTTGTTTAAGGATAAAACGGCGGAATCGTTTCCACGTTGCTGAATATGGTAAATAAATGGCATTTGCCACTTACAACGATGTCCACATTCTAAGATTTGAAAAGACCTCTTCGGGAAGAAATGTAATGCCATTGGGAGACATATCCCCGTAAAATAGTAGAAATTAGCGGAAAGAAATTAATGGAAACAAATTTCAAGGAAGCTAAAAAAGAATTGTAATACGAGAAGTTTTATGGCTCATAACATCTTTCTTTCTGGCCCAAAGCTATTGTGTAGCTTGGATAGTTAGCATCAAAACACTTTCTTCTGTAATATGCAATAAAATAAAAATGAAAGTAGTAGCTCATTTGAATCAAACATTGCCATA
The DNA here is from genome assembly GCF_042242905.1 of Orbicella faveolata. Lineage (NCBI taxonomy): Eukaryota > Metazoa > Cnidaria > Anthozoa > Scleractinia > Merulinidae > Orbicella > Orbicella faveolata. The sequence goes on from NW_028301552.1 coordinate 14,107,221, forward strand.
CAATGTGTTGTAATGATATAATCGTTCCTTTTACTTACAGGTATTCTAGACTTGTCAGTTTGGCAAACATTCCATCTGGTAAAATTGTAATATTGTTGGAAGACAAATCCCTGTAATAAAAGTATATCAACCAATTCCTATTGCTGTTAGCTTAGTTTTGTCGGTGAGTTAAATTATCTTCGATGAAACTTATCATTTTTTCATAATCAAGGTAAAGTAAAGTAAAGTAAATCTTGATTTCTACAGGGTGGCCCATTCAGCTTGAAGGCTGGTATTCATAGGGGCCCTGTAAATATAAAATTTATGAAATATGCATATACATTAAAAATCCATTTATCTAAACAGGTATTCTGTTGCCTACCTTTCTTTTTTTGAGAGTAGAGTGAAAAGCTTGTTTACATTTAAGACAATCGAATGCTTTACGAATTTGCACTTTAATCTTTCATTTTACTTACAAGTGCTTCAGTTTTGCCAGGTTGGCAAAAACTGAGTCCGGTAGAATTATAATATTATTAGAAGACAAATCCCCGTTAAAAGTATTAGAAGAAGATTAGTTGAGGCAGGAGGAATGTAATTTATAGTTTTGAGGATTTGATCATAAAGTTAACAAATGAAGACAAAATTGCAAATTAAGCCCGAAAAATATTTTCGGAGCTTTAACAGGATTTGCTCTTGTGGTTCTGCCAATTGAGCTAGCTTTGAGGTCGTAAATACCGGAAGTGGCTCAATTGCTTTATTTTATTTTTGCACGTGAAATGAATGGATAATGAATATGAAAAAGAAGGGTGTGAGTCCCAGTCAGTTCTATGGGTTGTGGGTGAAACGATACTCTGCAGTAAAAACATCTATTCTTAGAGATTTGAACAGAACGGAATCACAAGAAATGGTTATGTCGACGATCGCATCGCTGAAACACATGGACTTAAAAAAAACCACACTCACAAAAATAAGATTAGAAAAAGTAATGATCAGGACTCTGAAGCAGAACCAACGTCAGTTCCTGCGGATGACCACAACTACTGGCATCGTACCAAGGACCTTTTCACGACATAAATCAAAACCAACCAACGAATCTCAAACTAGATGAACTAACCTGACTAACGAGATGGTTTGAAAGTTACAAGAACTTTCAGTTACTCTTAGCTAACTTAACAGATTTCTTGTTAAATCTAATCAATTTATTCCAACGGAGCAGACCTATCATCATCGCGGACTAACAAACACATTTTGACTCTGAAGATGACCTCGGCTAAGATTGCCGCAGCGTGGGACACCAACAGCTGGTTTGGACTACCCTGACCAGGGCGATAACGCTGTATGAATAAATAACCGTACGTCTAAGAATGCTTCTTTTCGCTTACAGTCTTTTCAGAATTTTAAGACTTGAAAACACTCCATCAGGTAGATATGATAAAGTGTTGGAGGACAAATCTCTTTAAAAGAGAAAACGCAAAATGAGAACATTCAATATCGTCAGATTATCATAATTAACTGGGTTGCCATAGGCGAGGACAGTTCGGGTTCTCGTATCCCATTTGCCTGACAAACTGGCCAAACCACTCGAAGCGTAAGAGGAGTTAGAACAGAGCCTGATGTAGCTGTGAGGATTGTTTTCTCCTCCCATCAGCTCGGATCCCATCAGCTCGATTCCCCCCATCTATTTGATTCTATCGAATTTTGAAACACGAGTGGAAGTTTCAGAGAATACGAAATGCATTAGGGACAGGAACAGCTGGGAAGTGTTTTAACAAATTTTATGAGTGCCCCAAGATTTTACGAGTGTTTCTATAACAATAAATAAATAAATAAATAACTTGATCAGTGAACACGGTTAGGATGGAAAGCGAAGAAATGTCAAGAAAGACGTGACTGCCTCTTTAACATGTCTCCGAAGTATAAGTAAAACCTGTAAGTAACGTTTGAAGTTGTACTTCAGTAAGTTGGGTGATTAAATGGACGATTCGATTGAGGCCCTGAGTTACTGTAATTCTTTAAATTTCAAGCTTTGGCCGATCTACGGCATCGTCAGGAAATGAAAAGATATAAAAAGAAATTAATGCAGTAACTCAAGGGGTCAATCGAATCGTCCATTTAAAATTTGTAAGAAATAGCATAAGCATATTGACGTCGAATTTCGATTCTTTTTGTTATAGCCACAAGGCAAAATCGTCAGCCTATTTGATTGGCCGAATGCTATACTCTCGATGTATCTGAGATGTAACATTGCCGAGACATGACGTTAAAGCTAGATTATTTTGCAGTATCACTTACAGATATTTCAAATTTATCAAATTGAGAAACACCTCGTGATGGATTTCAGTGGCGTTGGAAGGCAAATTCCTATAAGAAAACGATCAACAAATGATAGAGAAATAAACTAACGCTGGTTTCATACATCATCCTGAAAAGTCATACTGACTGTACAATCAGCTGTAGTCTTGCTTTTGCAATAACCATGTAAGTGCAGAGTATAGATTGCATTCAGTATTAATAAGGGTTTCAATATATAACATTCGTCTGAATATGATAGATATACATCGTATTACGTTTGGAACAACTACTTCGTTAAAATATGGCCGTCGTTTGTATTTCCACCTTCTACGTTCGGAACTCGTAGTGTGATGGTCCATTTTTCCTAAGCGCACGCGCAATACTGAGTTGAGCGTTTATTGAATGTTTTTCAGATCGTTGCTTAGCTGAGAGAAACTCAAATGGTCCTCCAAATATGAAGGTTAAAAGATTACTACTGCTTTCGGAATATCAAGCCTAATTATTATATGGTTAGTGTTTGTATCCGATATAACGCGCGCTCTGATTGGCTAGTCCTAGGGCATTTTATTCTCGCGTAATGCCCACGGGCCGATTACGGGCCTGCAAAACCAAAGCACAAAGCCATATAATAAACCTCGGCCTTGTCACAAGGTCTCGGTTTGAGATTTTCCTATGAAGACCTCATTCTCTTTTAATTAGTAGTTAATAGCTAATTGTGGAGGACACACAAATAAAAGAGAAAATAAATATATAGAACGTTTTTGAAAAGTACTTCGATGCGGCTAATTCGGTGCAATGCTACTTAACAGTATGGATATATTTCGTCATTCACTTACAGGTATTCCTCATTTGTCATGTTTGCAAAACCTTTGCCACGATCTGGTAGAAAAGCAATAGCGTTTGAAGACAAATTCCTGTGAAAGGTTTAATAATTAAAGAGATTACTACATTTCTAGAGCAGTAGCCAGAAAGCTATTCAATCCTTGCATGAACGAAGCTCTTAAAACAGGCGAAGAAAAAAGAAACAGAAACAAGGAAAAGAACAACTACATATACACAAACTAAAATATTGAGAGACACCGACGACGACAACAGCTCAAAGGTGTCACGCAGCCCGCCTTTTTGCCCCTCATTTCATTGTTGTCTGTTTGAGAAATGCAGAACTTACACTGAATTCATTATAAAATCGCGTCATGATCATTTAAATCGAAAAAAATTCCCAGAAGTTTTTCTTGTGATGTACACTTTGAATAATGCATCAGTCAATTCCAGCAGTGCCCATCCCCCCCCCCCCGGGCAACCGCGGGGCATTTGCTCACGTTGTCAGTCCCGGGGGCGGGGCATCCGCAATTTTATCGCGGCCCGGGGGCTGGGCATTTGCGTACCCCGGGGCGACCCCCGGGCATTCGACACACGTGTTTTGGAAAGTGCCATGGATGAGTTCATCGGGAAAGACGAGGCGTTTGTCGAACAATGGCTTGTCCCTAAGGGACTAGAGAAACTTGCAGATGTTTTTATAGGTATTTTTTCTCAATTTTAGATATTTCTTCATTACTTGTAAGCATATAAATATAAGCGACAAGGTGAACTATATTTTGTTTATCACAAAACAATCACTGACGTGAGCACGACTATTTCGCTTTTCGCATTCAAAACTAGCCTGGCATTTTTTAAATTCATGAAAGTGGAGTTAAAATACTTAAGGTTTGCGAATTCAGATGATGCGATCTTCAAGACAGATCTTGCGAGCTTAAAATGCAATGCATCATCATTTAAAATGTCTTGATTCTTCACAGAAAAAGTAGCCTGCGAATGCAGGCGCCTATCATCGCTCGCGGCCGGCTGGGGGCACGTCCGCCGCAATCCCAGCTATCCTCTAGTAAACTGTTAAAAAGAAATATAAAGAAATAAATATAATCAGAATCAACTAACACGTACTGTTGTCCTTGAAGTCTTACCGTTGCATTAAAATACTGAACAGTTGACCGTTTTATTCACTGATTTATTAAAAAAACTGCGGAGGTGTTGGAAGGCGACGATCCCGGTGGCGGGACATTTGCCCTCTTTCTTCGTCCCCACCCGGGGGCATTTAGACGGCTTATGTGTCCCCACCCCAGGCAATTTACCCATTTTTTAAAAAAAATGCTAATGCCCGGGGGTTAGCCCCGGGGGGGGGGGAATGGGCACTGCTGGAATTGACTGATGCATAACTAGCGTAAAAACAAAAGTATAGGTTATATGCACTAACAAAATAACACGCTGATATTTAATGATCTCGATTCAATGGATAAACGAGTCAGGTACACGTAGGATGACTATATGTGACTTAGAGACAAAAGGACAGGAAAAAAAAAAAACACAAACAAAAACTAAAGGAAGATCGAGCCAGTGGAAACAAACAAACAAAAGAAAGAATGAAAGAATGAATAAAATAAGAAAGGAAAAAATGATTAAATAAATGACAAAATGAAAAGAGAAGCAATGTGGGATTCAGTTTATATTAAGTCACGCTTTGTGCAATCCTGACTCACAGAATTTCAGTCATCATAGTAACGCAGTTCATAATATCCTTTTCTGATGTGATATCTTTGCAAGAAAGTTCATTTCCACGAAGGTTTTTCCATTCACACTTAGGTCCACAATCTAGAAAAAGCAACATTGAGTTAGAATTCTTCCATCGATTTCATTTCATGTTAATTGATCGGTACTGACGGCGGCCTTTGAGGCTAATAGTCATAAAAGTTGAGAATTAACCTTTTTGTTTGTGCTGGATTCTCATTAATTTCAGGCAGAATAATTAACGTTGGAAATACCGTAAACAAAATGACGTACGGATATAACATGACATGACGTCACATCACATCACATTACATTGCATTACATTACATTATATTACATAACATTACATTACATTACGTTACGTTACGTTACGTTACGTTACGTTACGTTACGTTACATTACATTACATTACATTACATTATAGGGAGGTGGGGCATCCAAAAACTTATCAGAGAACACTTTTTGCCTCAATTGATTGGTCAAGCTTAAATTTTTGTTTTAGGGACATTTGGATCAGTTCAATTTTCTTACATTGTAGCAATTTTGCACTTGTTCTAACTTATTAGACATCTTTCTGAAATTCACGATGGAGGATCCAACATGGCGGATCCAACATGGCAGACAATTTGGAAAGTGCGACGTCATTTTTGTCTTCCTTGAAGTCATTATTAACACATCCTGACTAGGAAAGTAAATGAGTTTGGATGTCTTCAAACCATATAATTTTGATTACTATTGAGTGAATAACTTTTGGATAAATACATGAGCTGGGAAATCAAAGTGCTAAGAAACTTGCTCAAGCAAAAACGAAAACAAAGGCCAGGCTAAAGATGAAATTATTTTGTTCAGGGCGCTCTATTTATTGTATATTGGTAGTTTAATAATTGGGTATTAGTATTACCCAACTAGTGGACTAATGTAAATCCTGCATTTTAATTGGCTACGCTACTAGAGGACTATTAGTAATAGTCCTCGAGTAGCGAAATTGGCGCAATCGAGTGTGGCGCTTTCTTTCGTTTTATTCCCACATAAATATTTCTTCAACTTGCATTTGCTAACTTCATTATTGAACAATTAGACCCTTCGCCCTCAAGGGCCACGGGTCAATAGCCCATGAGGCGAAGCCGAATGGGCTATTGACCCATAGCCCGCAAGGGCTACGGGTCTAATTGTTAATTATTTTCCAACTAATTTCAAAAGTCTTACCTTTAAACGTTACTGAGAAATTCCTCTGGTCAGATCCATACAGGCCGTTGGCCACACAGCTGTAATTTCCTTCTTCATATAACTGGACAGACTCGATGCTTCCCAATACTCTACCATCTCGCATTATGACTGTTCGTATGGGAAGAGTTCCAGTTACTGGAAACAGCATTCTGTAGCCAGCAAGCGTTTGCACAGTGGCGGCTGGTAATGTTATGTCAGGATGAGCTAAAAAATAATTTTAATGTATAATTGCAAGTAAATTACGTTATCTGCTTGCTATCACTTGAGTCTAAATACCGTAGAATTCCGAAAGTAACGGTCTCCCCGAAAATAACGGCTCCTCGAAAGTAACGTTAGTTTTTTTTCTTTCCTATTGAATCCCGAAAGTAAAGGTCCCTCCCAAAAGTAACGACGCACCCGAAAGTAACGACCACCCAAAAGTAGCAGCGTTGTGAAGATTACCACGCCACTGTAATAAAAAACTGCACTATATTCGACGTCATATTTGATATAACGTTTCAAGCAGTATTAGTTACACCGCAATATAATGCGACCATGCCTTTCTTTCGACAGTTCCAGCATTGGGACCTTTATTTGTTTATACAGCCTGCTTTGTTTATTTGGGTATAGTTGCATAGTAAATGGTTTGGACCCAGGACCATCAGTAGTTCGTGTAGTGTGATCGTCCGGGTGAGTGTAGTTCTGAAGAGAACTGTTGTTGCTGACTGAAGTTTCGACAACGTGAGCGGAAGTCATCTTCAGAGTCAATTGAATAGTGTTTGTCAGTCAATGATGTTATAAGTCTGGTCCGTTGAACGTGATTAGTCAGTTTAGCCATGATGGTATTGGCTGAAAGACTCGTGTAAATTTTGTCATCGGTCATTGGTGGGTTTCGATTCGTCTATTGTTGATCAAATTAAGTCGGTCTGTTAGAAGTCCGTTTGTCGGTTTCGTTTCAGTCATGGATAAGTCGTTTGTAAGGCGCCGATAGTTGTTGACATCTGTTAAGAGGCGTTTGTTCTAGGTTAGTGTACCAGCTTTCCAGAGTCAGTCGTTGACAATACTTTGTACTGTAGGTTAAGCGCTTAGCAGAGTCCCAGTCAATGTTGTGGTTTGTCAGTTGATGGTGTACAGCGATGTGATTGTTGGCATCGCCATTTCTCGTGGCTCGTTTGTGTTCAGTCAGTCTCGTGTTAAGTCTCGTGGGTATAGTTGGTTAGTAATATACATAAAGGGAATTTTTACTGTGTTACGCTTCCGCTTTGTCTGAAACGACTGTGAATTACCATACAAACCATCGAATTACCATCCGAAAGTAACGGCTACCGGTAAGTAACGTTTGCCATTAAACCAAAAATACTGAAACTTTAGACAAAACCGCATCAGTGCTGCTTTTATACTTTCATCGTGTTAATAAATTGACTTCAGTTTTTCATGCGTCTGTCCTGTTGTTGGTCATGAATTTCTTCATGGCGATAGCCGAGTGGATCCGCAGGCTACTTTGGCAATGTTATGACAAAATTCATTGTCAATAATAGGACAGACGCATAAAAAACTGAAGCAAATTTGAAATTGTTAAATTGTCCGCTCTCGCTCGTTGACGCATCTCATAAATGATAAACTCATGTGACTGTCCGCTTATTGACAATGAAATTAGCCAATTAGCGCGCGAGAATTCCTGCAGTTTTTGTAAAGCAAATGCTTTACCTTACCTTACCTTACCTTGCCTTACCTTACCTTACCTTACCTTACCTTACCTTACCTTACCTTACCTTACCTTACCTTACCTTACCTTACCTTACCTTACCTTACCTTACCTTACCTTACCTTACCTTACCTTACCTTACCTTAACTTACCTATATATAGCTATCATTTTCCTAGTTTTCGCCGTTAAAGGCCTTAGTCAACCTCCGCCATTTTCGATGTCATTGAAATTATTGATATTGAATGGTTAAGCGAAATCGCATTGCTTTATCGTGAGGTGTGTTCCTGAAAGTATGTTTAATCATTTTTAGTAGTTTCACAGTAATTTCCTTCGTTTCGACATGCTCCAAATAAAGTACAATAGCCCAACTTTCTCATGTAAACAAAAACAAAAGTGTGGCTGACTAGGGCCCTATAAGCGCGAAATATACAACTGTATACTAGTTTTACTGACCGACAGGAACAATGATGAAATGAAGCAAAAATCCTCTCTTCTGGTTCCTCCAGTCCGAGTGGAATGTTATCACTACGATGTCTCCAGTTATAACAATTGATTGGCCGGTCTGCTGGCCGCAGTACTTCAATGATTCATAGCGCTTTAGGGAAATGGTCAAATAGTCTCCAATATATCTACAACGAATCACATTTATACTGATCTTTATATGACGTTTTATACCATGCCATAGAAAATACAGCTAATAAGAATAGAGAAAAGCCGTTTAATATCCGACGGTATTAAGGCTGCCGCACATTAGCCGATGTTTTGTCGGCCGACAAAAAATCTTCACTTGTCGGTTAGTGTGAAGGTAGCCTTTACACTTAACCTTTACATTGTGTTGTGCGTATGTCGCATCGATTTTCTGGGTCACTGGTTGGTCACTGTATTTTCCGCTATGCTATAGTATAAAATAGTTATGCAATGCTCTCTTGTAGTATACCATATATGGAATATCCCAGGAGTCACTTGCAGTTTCTTGGTAAACACTTCGCCTAAATGCCCGTGTGTACACTGAGAAAATTCAAGTGACTCGTGGGATATTCCATGGTGAACCTCGAAAGCGTTGCGTAATATCAATATATTTGCCACAAAATTTGGCTCAAAAATAATAGTGGGACAAGACTACAGTTATTAGATATGGTCAGACATTCTGAGTTAGCAAGGACGATAAAATCCAGCCGAAAATAATTTTAAAAAAGATGGCTAAGGCATCCCAGTGAAGCTAATGAACGCAAAGTTTTGCCCATCCTCGTCTTACAAGAGAAGAGAAATAATAAGAAGTTCATTTTGCAATAGTTTTCGATCATTTTAATTGCATTTCTTGTGTCCAGCAAAGTTGGCACAGAATAAACAAGGTCAGGACTTATAAGAGTAGTTGCGTCATTATATACTTACCCGCTTTCATCCAGTTCAAAATCGGTAAAGGAAATGTTTAAGGCCATTCCATATGGAACAGGAACTGAATAAACACAGTGCGTATCCTTGGGGTAGTTGTTTGGATATCCTGGACTTTTTAATGAGCTGTTTACCAGTGAACCACACTCTAATAAAACAAAGGCCAATATATGTTTTTGCTATCTACTGTTAAAATGCGGTGACTCGTTAAATGAAGTGAAATGAGATCTACCAGTAAGGGGCTTATATAAGATAAACATTGATATCACTTTACTGACCAAAAACATAGGTCCGTAGAAAAACGGCCAAGGACTAATATTATCCTCGTTCGCTCCCACTAGGAATGATTAATAGGAGATTTATTACACGACGGAAAATGTTGAGAAAAATGCCCACGATCACAGAGTTAGAAAAATATCTTTAAGCGCGTGATTCTCACTCATAACCCCAGCATTTACATACGCCTGAAATTTCTCCCAAAAAGGGGGGAAGAATGCTGGAAGGAAAAGGAAAATTAACCCTTGCTTAAAGGGGAATTCTTAGGGGAAAACATGCAACAAAGTTTTGAAAAGACGATTTACTCTAAGGGGCTCAAACTTTCAGTAGCTGTTCCTTCATTCTCTGCACAAGTTTTGACGTGTGAATTGTTAATCTATCATTTTTGGCGTTGCTATAGCAACCATCAAATTCCATGCAGGTCTGACCAAAAATCAGCTTTTTGACATAATGCTGCATTTTTTTTCCAGTTTGCCTCATGAAATAACAGACATTCATGAATTTGTACATTTCATAAGCATTCTTGCTTGATTGTGTTTTAATTTCCTTTATTTGTTGACTTTTTTTAAAAAATAGTGAGATCCAAGATGGCGGATCCAAGATGGCGGATCCAAGATGGCGGGTCAAATGACATCATTACCAGCAAAAATGATATAATCTTGTAGAGCAAGCTCAGTGCTATCCAATCAATGTAGATTTATTTCGCTCTGCCTTAACAGAACGAAAACCAAGAGGGGGGCTTCATTCACCCAACCTCCTCCCCTCACCCCCCTCCTCCCCTTGTACTACGGTGCCACGATGGGGGTATGAGTTAGTTTGTTATGCTAATAGTAACTTTATTTATACACGATACGTCCCTCAGCAAAGATTATAAAATGATAAAAGATCAACTAATTATCCCTAACTTAACTAACCTAAACTACATACTAAAAGCTGCTATACAAGGATGCCGTGTTAAAACTCATTCAAAACTGTGGTGACGTATATTAAAGCTTAAAGGAGCCCAGTCACGGTATGTTGAGTTATTTGGCCACATATAAAATTACCTTTAAATGGTAGGAAACCTGAAAATAACAGTTTAATAAGATAGAAAAACACTAAAGAGATGATCATAAACCATAAAGGAACAAGGATGGCTAAGAATGAAGATGATTGACACGGATTACAAACGACGAATTTGAAAAATTGAGGCTAAACTTTTCAACATGCGCAAACCGTGACTGAGCTCCTTTGAAATTATGTAAAGATGTTGCTGAACGAAGGTCGCTGGATAGGCTGTTCCACAACCTGGCTCGGCAAAAAGAGAAACTCCTCTTCAAATAAATTATTGGTGTGGAGGAAGAGCCAATTTATTTTCAGTATTCCTTAATCGATATGATATTATGTCGTTTCGAAACACAAATCTAGAACTCAGATACTCAGGGGTCGTCTCATATAAAGATTTGTATATCATAACAGCAGCTGATTCAGATATTTGATATTTGAATTAACACCAAACCCAGTTCCCGGAACAATTCATCGATGTAGAGTCATAATTGGCATACATTAAAATACGGGCTGCACGATTTTGGAACTCCTGAAGACCACTGCCACAGGTGCTCCAGATAACACTACAATTATTAAAATACAACACTACAGTAATTAAAGTGTACGTTCGAGGGTTAAGGCCTGCAGCTATGGAAGAGAAGTAGGAAATTTTAAAGACCGATGGCAAAACTCTTTAGGGGTAGAAGTTTGACAAGGAAACTTTTTATACTTGACAGTAGTAGTTCCATTTTATAATTTAAAGAGCGTAAGAAAAACCACGACGGAAACGAGAAGGCACCCAAACAAAAGGTTTAATGAGGAGAACAATGACTGCGCTCGTGCATTACATATAAATCTTCATACATTCCGTTACCGCCCTCTGCACAATAACAGCGTGAAATGATTAAGTTCTGCGCATTTTGGAGAACGCGAGCGACGGCGGCTAATTTTACTTATTTTCATTTGGCATTCAACGCTGGCATTACATATTTAGCTTTAGCAAGTTGTAAGACCAATAGACGCACTGAACAGATCTAGACAGTTGCGAAATTCGAAGGTAAAATATACATTCATTTTCTACTAGGCGTTGTCCTCGGGTCGCCATCGTCATTGCTTAATCAAGTTCTCTATTAAAATACTTTCCTCATGATGCTTGAACCAAACCTGGCATGGCGCACTGAAAAGAGTCGTGTTACTGAGGTCATTGTCTGTTCATTTATGTAAGTGATTTTGTAGAAAATCGTTTCGCGAAATAATGCCCTCCTCATTTGTTAAAGTGTAAGTAGTTTTCAAGAGGCATACTGCGCGGTGCTAATTCTCCATTACTTAATTTTGCTTCAATGAAATAGCTTAAAAAAATAATAATAAAAACAACAATGCTAGGTGAAACCAGGTAAAATGGTGGAGCAATAAAAAAATGATGAATTCACCTTGTGCAGCAAAGGCAGAATAGTTGTCACTCCACATCAAGACGTGCAGTAGAAGAACCATCATGGTGAACACGAACATATGCTGTCCAAAATACGAGAAGAGGACAAAGTTCGCTTTAGAATTGTCACTCCTGTGGACGTCAGTAAAACAGGGAAACGACTGTTTGGTATTTATCTCTTCATCAAGGCAGAACAAATACCTACAACACTGGTATTTATGTTTTGAAATGCAACAAAACCTTATCGTTGGGTGCTGTTTTCTTTGTTTTCTTGTTTTGGTTCGATTTTTTTAAAGCCTTGTTTCCACCAAAGATTATCCTAACTACTGGTCGCAATATAAAAATCTTCTCGACCCATGCTCATCCGTAAGTTCCATATGGGGATAGTTATTCATTTAGTCAGTTCATCGAGCACTGCCCTGAGGAAAATATTGTTGGACGACAACAGATGTTTGTTTGCGATAGATCCACACAGATGAGCTTAAAAATTTGCTGGTTCGGTTTTACTGCCATTTAGTCGACTCAAAGATTTCGATTTTTTTCATCAATGGAAAAGATCTCATCCTTTAGTTGATAAGTTTAGCAGTGCATGATCAATTCTTCTCGTACAAATTGTGGTCTTCCCTGATATCAAAACAAAGTCATACAACATTACTACAGGAACGGATAGAAAAAGAAAAAAGAAAAAGAAATGAATATACCATCATGTATACATCTAACAGCAAAATGGACACAATCTAAGTACCAGAAAACTTGAAAGTAAATATTATTCCAGATTCTTACCTCGATTTCTGTTGAAGGTAAATTAATGAAAATAGTGCTCCCTTGGCACAGCAAATCCTCCTCACACTTGCTACGATCGGCTTTAAATAAACGTTTTTTGTTACATATACATTTTACATCCCCAAAGCGTCTTAAATGGTGACCAATATTGCGTAACATAGAGCTGTTTAGTTACATAAGATCAATTAGATCCATTATTGAACAGGTGGTGAAAAAGGAGAGAGGTTCTTGTTTTTACTTTCACTGAGATCTTCTTCAGATTTTTCGCAAACTAAGAAAAGGTTAAATCAAAAATAGCTCAAAATCTGTCTTTCATATTTTTATTTTACTTTGCATGAATGTTAAATCAGAACCAATTTCTTATTCCTGAAATTTTGAAGTGGGGTCATACGGGTAGATTTTGAGAAAAACGTGATTTAACTTACTGGTGCCCAGTCTCTCCTGAGGTACTCGGTCGTTCATTTTGACCCTTTGTTGGCGTTTAATTGCTCAAGTTTCAAATACAATGGTAAAAGACTTAAGTAAACAGTAAATAGAGAATGAAAAAACATCTTGGAACATTTTTCAAAAGAGTTAGAAGTTGGGCTGTCATAATCTATCAAAACTGTAGTAAGCCACCTTAATTGCTTTCCATCTGTTACATAATTACATTTTCCATTGACAAAAGCGTTTTTAAAGGTGGCAGCTGCAGACCAACATTAGGTTATTATGTTGCAAATGATCATTTTCATCTCGTCTATAATGAAACAGTCAAACAGATGGTAAACAAAGAACGAGGTTCATTTCTATTCCATCGGTGTCTTTTTATTTTTTCTGTTACCAGAAGTTTATCACTGCTACAGTACACAAGTTCTTGCATCAAATTTTACCCCACATAAAGGCTTGAAAAAAGTCACGCTTGTACAGTACTCAGAAGTAAGATTCTGTTGCACATATCGATTTGATCCACTGTTGAAAATATAGTAAATAAGGCTCAATGGCGCTATGCTGTAAGTATCGTTGTGAAGCTAAATTTGCAATGATAATGCTAAAATCTTGAAAACGTAAACAAAACTAGATCAAGTAGCAAAGAATCTATCAAATGAGATACCCGAGGAGATTTTGATTACCTCTCAGATACTAATTAAAAATGACAAACAATGGACTGCAAGGCTGATACTAGACAAACCGATAAAGCACGATGACAACAGTGGACAGCCGTTTCGTCCTTATTGGGACTCATAATTAAAAATGACTGTATTGTATCCATCACTTTTTAGAATATTGTGAAAAACAAATAATGCTGTAAGAAAGCGCATAAGATTAACGTAACCTTTGGATTAACAAGGGTAGGGGTGGAAGTAGTTTTGCATTTTCCAACTTCAGATCGACTTGGCCCCCCAGGTCCTTACCCCCCCGGGGGGGGGGGGAGGGGGCTACCATATAAAATATACAGTGGGGCTCACTGTCACGGCCGAGTCTGAGGGCTACGAACTATCATTTATACTAAAAAATATTCCTGCGGATCACATAAATTCCGGAAGATTGCGATTGCGATCGGAGGTTTGTTCCTTTCACCCACTGTTCCCTTAATCATATGTTAAATTTTTCGGTATCGTATAGTCAGTAAGATGTGTAGCATCAGATCTTGATCACAGAAGTGGCTTTCCTGCAACCGCTATTCGAAGTGTTGATCGAATGAGACATTCGCGGAGTTGATTTATTAGCTGCTCCTGTTATCTCAGTATATAAGTATATTCACATTTAGTTAACAGTTCAACGCTCGGCAGAAACGATTGCGAGACGTCAGAGCTTCATCGCTTTGGTCTAAATGTTCACATAAAAAGGCTTTGTTAATTCTTAATTCATTTTCTTCATCCGCTATATGAGGAAGTATTTTCAGACTCGAATGTCTGTCTGACTGACGTTGACTGACTTGTTTCACTTTCTCCCACGCACGGTCAGGAACTCCTCAAATCCTCACAATTTCCCCTGTTTAGCCCGTGCCAACAATTTAACTTTTGCAGGTATCTTCCAAATTGTAAACATAGAAACAATTCGGGCTTTCGCCAATTAGTAATCCTTTAATTTTATGGTAAATACGGGGATTTTGTATTGTGAGAAGATCGCGTAAGTTCGTCTCGGTGTAAGGTCATAGGGTGACTGATAAAAGTGACAACCTACATTGTACCGAGACTAGTCAAGGACGTTGTAAAAATGGGTCACACTTGTAAAAAATGGGTCACACTAAGAAAAATGGGTCACACTTAAGAAAATGGGTCACATTTTGATAAAAGGGTTACACTCGCCAAAATTAGTCACACGCGTAAATATGGGTCACACTTCGAAAAATAGGTCACCTTGGAAAAATGGGTTACACTTAGAAAAAAAAATCAGACTTGTAAAAATGCGTCACACTTGTAAAAATGGGACACACTTGTAAAAATTGGTCACACTGGGAAAAATGGGTCACATTTGCCAAAATGGGTCACACTTGTAACAGTGGGTCACACTTGGAAAAATGGTTCACTCTTGGAAAAATGGGTCACACTTGGAAAAATGGGTCACAATGAAAATAATGGGTCACACTAGTAACAATGGGTGAGACTTGGAAAAATGGGTCAATCTTCTAAAAATAAGACACGCTTGTAAAAATAGTACGCATTTGTAAAAAATGGGTTACACTTCTGAAAATGGGTCGAACTTAGAAATGTAGGTCACACTTGGAAAAAAATCAGACTTGAAAACATGAGCCAGACATGTAAAAATAGGTCACACTTGTAAAAATGGGTCACCCCTGTATAAATGGGTCTCACGTAATGAAATGGGTCAAATTCGGAAAAATGGGTCACACTTAGAAAAACGGGTCACACTTGGAAAAAAGAGGCAAACTTGGAAAAATGGTCACACTTGGAACAATGGGTTACACTTGAAAAAAGGGTCATACTTGGAAAAAGGAGTCACACTTGGAAAAAAGGGTTACACTTGGAAAAATGGGTCACACTTGAAACATGGGTCGAACTTGGAAAAAGGAGTCACACTTGGAAAAAGGGGTTACCCTTGGAAAAGTGAGTCACATTTGGAAAAATGGGTCACACGTGGGAAAATGGGCACTCTTTAGAAAAGTGGGTCTCATTTGGAAAAATGGGTCACACTTGGAAAAATGGGACTCACTTGGAAAAATGCCTTACACTTGGAAAAATGGGTCACACTTGGAAAAGGGTCACACTCGGAAAAATGGGTTACACTTGGAAAACATGGCCACACTTCGAAAAAAGGGGGACACACTTCGAAATAAGGGTCAAACTTGGAAAAATGGATCACACTTAGAAAAACGGGTCACACGTGGAAAAAAGTGGCAAACTTGAAAAAATGGTCACACTTGGAAAAATGGGTCATACCTACAAAACGGAGTCACACTTGGAAAAAAAGGGTTACACTTGGAAAAATGGGTCACATTTGGGAAAATGGGTAACATTTGGAAAAATGGCTCACACTTGGAAAAAAAGGATCACACTTAGAATAATAAGTCACACTTGGAAAAGGGTCACACTTGGAAAAATGGGTTACACTTGGAAAACTTGGCCACACTTTGAAAAAGGGGGGAGGGCAGACTTCGAAAAAAGAGTCAAACTTGGAAAAATGGGTCACACTTCTTTCCAGAAGTCTTTGCAGTTGAACTATGTAAGCATTTCTTTAGATTGTTACAAGTGTTGTAGTGAAATACAGCTATTCCATCCAGTTTGTCAACAGCTCTGTCAAGTTACCGTCTATGAATCTTGGACTTCATACGATCAGAATACCCAAAAAGATGTTTGCTTCCTGGGGAAATGAAGTTAGCGTCACTTTTGACACTCTTTAAACAATCTTTTTTTTTTATTTTCCGACTCGAAAAGAACGTATAGCCTACATAGCAGACGTTTCCAAAAAAGCAGGCGAACGGAACGAAACTGGGAGCGAATTCGAAAAAGAAGGAGCAGGGGGAGGAAGAGGGGCGAGCGAATTCCTTTTTCTTCCCACCCCCTCCCCCTTCTCGCCCACTCCTCCCCACTTCTCCCCGATTTTTTGCTCACCCCAGGCGCGCTCCCTTGCTCGCCCGCTTACTCGCTCGCTTGTTCGATCTCTCCGCCTGGAAAAGGAAAGGAAGCGGCTGCTAAGCAGGCTAAAAACGTATGGCTATGAGCTGTTAGTGAACGCCATCGATTATCGCAAGTCAAATAGAAAAATGTACGTTTATCTTCCAGCCAGGCTAAATTCTCTCCGGATTATAACTTTTTTAAAGCTTTAACTAAAAATAAAAATATTTGTTATTACATAACACAAAAGCGTAATACATCACATTCCCTTCACCAGTCGTTTATCAATTTCTCCGTAAGACTGGATTGGGAATTATTCAGGATTCTCACTTAAATATTTTCACGTTTTATATCCTGATGCATCTAATTATCTGATTTTTGAAAATATAATATTTTGATATCTTAAAACTGCAAGTATTGAATACATTTAAGGTACAGCCGTTACTTGTGTGCGTAAATTTCGTCTACTGCCAGACAATATATAATAAACGTAACTAAAAACTACTATATAAATTATACTAGCTCTAAAAAATTAATACTAGCTTTAAGGTGGTAGTAACAGATGTAGCGCTATTTAAAGAGGAAGGTACTTCCTCAATGTCTCAACAACAAAGAACAAAGTAGCGTTTGCAGGAATGGAGCGCATTAAGCACGGTGTAAAACCTCTGTAGAATCGTTTCCATCCACCTTCATCGTAGTACAGTTTCCTTATACAGTCTTTGATGCTTTTGAAGCGCCTTTTTTCCACAACAGAGTCATCCGCCTGCATCGACGACTTTATGACATCCGTGGGATATGTCAGGAACCAATAGAGGAACCCCCCTGTTCCCCCTGCAGCTAGTAACGCCATGGGAGAGACGTCATATATTGTACCCCCCTCTGGTATTGCCATAGTTCGGCATAATTCGTAGAAGCCTACAGAGAACAAAGTAGGGTAGTATAGAGGAACTGTGGTCGCAAAATCAGCCAATTAATAGGCCATTTTGCTAATGCAATTATTTCCTAGTTCTATTCCCTTGTGGGGGCAAGAAGTGATCACTCGGCCAAAAATGGCGTCATTAATTCATTAAATAGATCAAATTTTGCCCCCATAAGGGACTAGAGCTAGCATTAGTAAAATGGAGTATTCCGATAATCATATTGCAAGCGATATGTGGATACAGGGTAACTTTAGAAGATAGACAGATACATGTAGCCTTTATTTTAAAACGACGAGAATTAAAGCTGAGAGGCTTATTGGATCGATTGTACTAAAAACTAAAATATCTATAAACTATAACTAAAAAGCTACAAAGAACGTCTGAGCAGTGAAGTTTTGCACAAATTTTGGGCAAATGCAGAGTGACCATTGTTTTGTACGGGATATTTGAAATTACTGTTTTTGCATAAATTTGACTGTTCCCAAATGTATGAGTTTTATAAGAGCACGACACATACGTCTAGAAGAAGGTGCATAAGACTATAATAGAAGCACAATCCATAATCAAGAGGTTAGCAACAGGAAATGTTTTCTTTTCCCTGTGCTTGTGGGGTACCGCAGGATATCAAGTCTTGGAAGCCTCTAAATACTGGTCGGGGATGCCAGAATGATAAGGATTCCGTTTGAGTCACACCAAGCTGTTTGAGTCGCAGGTGAGGACCATCAGTTAAGTGCATGACAAGTTCATTGTTGAATTTCTTAAAGGAGCTACGTTACGGTTTCCGTGCATATTGAAAAGGTTAGCCTAAATCTTCCAAGTTGGTCGTTGAAATCCGTGTTAATCTTCTCCATCCTTCACCGTCCTTGTTCCTTTATGGTTTATTATTATCTCTTTGGTGTTTTTCTATCTAAGTAAACTACTATTTTCAGGTTTCCTTCAATCTGAAGGTATTTTTGTGCATGGCTAAAATAACTCAAAATACCGTGACTGAGCTCCTTTATGTACATGGCAAGGTTTTTGTTTTTAAAACTTCTTCACATGTTTTTGAACTCACCAAAGAAAGCTGAATTTGCCGGGATATTCCTAACCCACGTGGCAGGTAGTCCTTGGTAAGCTCCTCGAATTCCGTGCTTCTTAACAATAACATAAGCTGCATGGAAGACATTTGTGTACATGACTGGCTCCCCTGATTTTGCTCTTATGATCTGGATTTGCATCTTTGATTTAAACTGCAGAGAGACAACTACATTCAGGTTATTGCATCACAAGGAATCTGTAGCAAAAATGTAAAAAAATAATTATTATTGAAAAAACAGTGGAAATAAAACAGGAGCTTACTTCGTTTCTTAGCGTGTAGATCTACATGCAGGTGTTTCAGAGGTTCGTGCAATATCAACAGAGGTATGTAGAGATTGACTCTCCTTTAATAGGTACATGTACCATTGAGAGGGCACCTCAATAGAAGCATGAAGTAGAATAGGGGAAGAGACATTTTACCCTAAGTAAGTCTAAACAGGCGGTTTGCAAAGATTGCAAAGTTGAAACTACCTAGGAGAAGTTCATTCTGTTTGTGTGCAAACGTCATACATGTATGCCCATCACAGGAACAATTTGAACAGAATCAGATTTCATGTGTTACTAAGTGCTTAGGACAATGTTGGACAATCATTGGTTGCCAAACTTACGCGCATGTACATAGTTTGCACACAAGCCAAGTGGAACCTATCGGAGATTATCCCAGTTTTCTGTAGCATGAAGCGACTAGGAATATTTCTACTCCTCCCTGGATGGGATGCTAGTCCATCGCATGGTTACCCCCAGCATTACATTTGCTGGTACCCATTTATACACCTGGGTGGAGAGAGGCACTGTGAGAGTGAAGTGTCTTACTTAAGATTGCCAAGAACACAACACAATGTCCCAGGGGCTCAAACCCGGACTGCTCGATCCAGAGTACACTTACGATGAGACCACTGTACCTCCACTACGCATTTACATTAGGAGGCTAAAAAAGGATTTTACCGAGAATCAGCATCCTTATTAACTCTTCTTTTGTTTGAAGCAGTTTTAGATCAGGCCATCAGAAGCTAAACAGATAGTGCAGAAGTCAGCTATCAAGTTAATGCTTTTGAAGAGTTACATGATAGGAGGAGGAGGTACAGTAATGCAATATCTATTATGTTTCATTCCTGACATGGGATGTTTTCTTCACTCCTTGAAGAAGACATTTGGATGTTTTTTTTCCTTCTACCAAAAAGTGCAAATGGCTGCTAATGAATAAAACGAACTAGGTTGTCAGGCAACTTGTCAAAAATTACAGGATTTGACCTGACTTGGGGTGCAGGTTTTTTCTGATTTGACTGAACACCTGAAACAGGCCAGCCTTAATGCTGTCTCAGACTGGCTACACCTCTCACCAAATCAATGGGTCCCTCAACAAGTGCAGCCACTGAACCCGTAAACATACCACACAAAAAGTACTCTGGGATAGTAAGTCGTTGACCAAGATGATCTTTCCCAGCAAAAAATGCCGTAATCTATAAAGAAAAATAGTAAAACACTATATATTAAAATAGGACCTAGAAAGATTTGAGGAAGACCCTGCTACAATGAATGGTATTATTGAGTCCATCCAAAGTCACAGTCACATGCATGTATCTGGAACAAAATCTTGATATAACAAAACCACATATGACAAAATCCCTTATAACAAACACAATTCAGACACACAAACTTAATCACAATACATGTATATGGAATAAATTAAACTGACCATATTCCATTGTCAAAGATTGCACTTTTTCCGTCAACAGCTCAGAGCTCTATGATTACAATCTGTTTGTTATAACACATACATGTACTAGGCCCCGGTGGGGAGGGAGGGAGAGTTCCCATATAAAAAGTGTTTAACCTCAAAAGGCCCACAGCAGGAGCTTTTGTGGTACTTTTTAGGGTATTGAGGGAAAATAGCATGACAATACATATTTGAAAAATAAGAGACTTAATTTTATCTCAAAATAGGTACCTCTTAGGGGTTAAAAAAATTCGAAGCCATGCTGCACAAAACAGGATCTTGGTGCCTTTTTGCAGTTCTTATCAAAATTCCTGACGAGCGCCCGCATCCCTTTTATATGGGAGTTGCCCCCTGGATATTAGGACTGAGGTACATCGCAAGTAGGTAGACAGATGGCACGACTACATAGCCACATGCAGCATGGTATGCCTTTAAACCAGCATAAAAGGTACATAATGCATATGTACAAGGGCAGTTCTCAATTGAGTTTTGTAATCACTGGCAATTACTTTTATTAATTGGTTCTGGATGTTGTTTTACTACAGTTTGAGATTTGCTGAGTAGTCTGCATGCATGTAGTTGGTAAGTGATTGGCTTGGTTTTGGTTTTAAGACATCTAAATGAAAAGCGCTCTAGATAGCCAATACAAAAACATAGCCCTTTAAACACTCACTTAGTGTAAAGGGATAATAAATCATGATCAATTACTAAATATTATACTGAAGCCTCTATTAAGCAGACACCCTCAGGACCTTCCCAAGTGTTCGCTTAATAGAGGGTGTCCACTTAATAAAGGTGTCTAACAATTGCGCAATGTTTGTTAGCAATTAACATTCAACAGTTCCTCTGTACTGTTCCAGGTTGTTAATCAAGCTATCCAGAGTTCAAGTTAATCAGCTTTCATCACCAACTTTAATTTGTTTGTAATAATGCCCTTTCAATACAGCAACGATAATATGGGGACATTTAATCGACTATTTAATCAACTATTTCAAGGATGTAATTCTATGCCACATTGTTCATTCAGTTTGGTGTCTTTTAACAATAGAAATTAGCCCAATACAATATATTTTAGTGTCCTTTTCCGCTTAATAGAGGTGTCTGCTGAATAGAGGTTCATTATAAAGGGAAATATAGGAGGTTAATTTTGGGACCAGGCTAAGTGTCCGTTTAAGAGAGGGTGTTTGCTTAATTGGGGGTCCGCTTAATAGGGGTTTCACTGTATTATGTTCAACTAACCTGATAATAGGAAGTGAAGAGAGTTGCTCTAAAAAACATCTGACCCACAATAGGAGACCCTGCAGTAATAAACAATAATGATAAGGAGACTAATAGCTACCTCATGTACATGTACATGTAAATTGATAGGAACTTTACAAGAATATTTAGGGATTTTTACACATGCTGGTATATACATGTATAAGGATCCTGGTAACTGGGCTGGCTTGGATTCAGAATATTATATGATTGGAGGTGGTGCTAAACTAAATTGCACCCAAAATACTAAGGGTATGAAGTGTTTTGTAGTTCAGTCACATTGAGTCAGAGGCTAACTCAAGAGCCTAGCTTTTCATTTACAGTAGCCTCCAGTCTCATTAAAATAAAGTGATTTCATGTACAACATTTTACCTCACTTCAAGAACCAGTCCTGAGTTTAGCTCATTATACTATATATCAAGTGTAACAGTATTTGTAAATTATGAGAAATAAAGATGCATGATGTTGTTTGCTGGTTCAGTTGGCTGGACTGGCTCTGAGTTTGCCAAGATCTTGGCATGTTGATTAAATACAACAAAAATGAGCTTGGTAATAACATGGCAAGCAAGCGAGCCCATTGTTCTGGATCCCAGTATCACAACGCCAGGATCCTGGCCAACTAGTCTGAAAATGTTCCATGTAATGACATTCACTGGGCCAGCCTGGATTACAAAACCAGCAAACGTACAGTGAGTAACACACTGCTCACGCATGGCTGATGAAATATCAGTCTAAAAATCATCTCAGTGCTTAACCTGTGCCAGTAGCTGAAGGGTTAGCTCACTTCATGTAATAATACATGTTAGATAAAACTAATCTCGGAAAACCAAGCCTGAGCCTGTAAAACTGGGGCAGTCCACCCCAGCTCATGTACATGTAATAGGCCTCCTGTTGTGAGTGTTATAAACATTTGGATGGTTCCTGCATGGTGTTGAATATGTTTCGTCTTTCTCGCTACCTACCGTCCCACCCAATCCTACACTTTTTAACTTGTGAATTGTGTTCAAGCAAATTATGGATTGTAGTGGTGGACCAGATTCCACAAATGAGCTGTTGGTTGATTATCTGTTAACTTTTTGCAATTGTTCTGTTTTGCAGGCACATGCATGCATATCATTTGACATCTCTAGGACAATGTATAACGTTCAGGCATGCATCAAAACAACAGTGAAGTGGATGCTGCAAAGGAGACTAGGAAGGGGTGTCAAGTCATGAAAAAGGTTGCATTGGCTTCACAATTCTGCTGTTTTGCAGGCACAAACATGTTTGACACCTCTAGAACAATGTGTTACATTCAGATGTGAATCACAAAATGTTGAAGTACATAAGAAATCTGTAAAGGAGAATAGGAAAGGGTCAACAGGCCTTTTGCAACAGTTGGTCATGTGATGTGCTTGCTGATCAAGAACACACTGTTTCTTGCATAATTGGTAATATGTAGTGTTATCAGAAATGGAAAGGCCATCTACAAATGGGCTTACATGCACATTTTCAAGATTTATCCTTTAAGAGGGAATTTTTATGGAGGTTAAAAATTGAAGGATTTGTGTAGAAAGAAGATGCTTTGCCCTCCAGTCATGCTCCAGAGGTTTTTCATACAAATCCATCCAGTGGTTTTCCATGCTTGAAAAAATATGAGTAGAACAATAGCATCACTAGAAGATTTCAAGACAGCCATATAAAGAAAATAAACTTTTAGTATTTTAGGATACACATTGTCATACTTTGATTGACTTCTGAATTTTTCTCTCTCAAAGATAAAATTAAAGTAGCTCAGTAGAGGCCTACATGTAATCAGACCATTCAAGTTGAAATAAACTGTGTACATGTATATATCAAGAATGTATCCTTGTAATTTCTTCCTGTTTCACCTCTCTTTCTGTCTCCAATTGTTTTATGCCTACAGCTTCCATTTGTAGTGATTGGTAATGGAAAAGGTTCCTGGAGAGCAGAGCTTCCTCACTTCCCTACAAAACCATCTTATTTTTGCAATATTCAAGTCATCATTAAATCTCAACCTTACATGGCATGGCACTGGTCTGTAAAATAATGTGCTGGCTATTTAAAATATGGTCTTCCATTTCTAAAATTCATTTGGTTATAACATTAAGTTTCAAAATAATTATTGACCACATGTCTGAGGCCCATTCAAGGTCCATTCAAGGTCCATTCAAGGTTCCATGAAAAGGTTGGCTTATATCTGTCAACATTGTTGATGAACCCATTAATACCTTGAGATTTTTGAAAAAAAACAACGTATTTTTGGACATTTTGGACATTTTTAGCCTGGATATGAGCTAAGTTGGCTCCAATCTACTCAAAAAGGCATTTGCAACAAGACAGAATGCCTATCTTTCCGCTTACATTGCATTTTATCGCATGTTTGCTTGGGTATGGGCAGAAATCCAAATTTTGATTTTTGTTTTGTTTTTTTTAATTTGTTTTTTTCCGCCTTTCCTTTTTGTCCTTTTCTAATTTTTTTGGTGCAGTTTTTGACCTACTACTGGGCTGGCTTCCAGTTCAAGAATTTCCATGAAAGCATCATTGAGATGGGAGTACGGAGTAGCCATGTGTAGTACGGGGAAATTTTGCTCTGAGTTTTTCACTCAAATTTCTAAAACAATTAATGAATATTTCACACTCAATTGACTAAGTCACTCTGATCTCGGTATTGCTTGAAAGATCCTTTGCTACTGCAGAACTTGAATGTAAATGATGCCAGTTATGGTCACAGGTGATGATGTCAGAAGTGGAACAGGCCAATTTTCATCATGGGCAGTTTACAGGCAGCACAGGCATCAATGGGTTAAAGTGTTGGTAAACACTTTAACTTTTCATGGAAGTCCAGAGGAAAGATAATAAGTTTGTGAAAGTTTATAGTCAGAATCATTGTTTTAAGTTAAAGAAGTTTACTGTTATTTTTTCTCTTTAAAACATTAGTAGTTTTTCTTTTTATATATGAAAAGAGCAATTCCATATTACGCTAAGGTTAGCTCATTTCAATCATCATTCAAAGGCGGAATTAACGAGTTTGTTCTTAGTGCACTTTGATCCTGGGAGGGGGGCTACTCCCTTACAGGGGCTATAGAGGTATGTACAGCCCTAAAGGGTATGGTTTTTCAGCCATTTTGGTCATAAATAGGGTATTGATTTTAGCTGATTGTGGCCATTTTGGTCATAAATTGGGTATGGTTTTTGCACTCTAGCCTTGATATGGGTATATTTCTAAGAAGAAGCCACTTTTTCATCATTATTGAAAAGAAAATCAACAAAAACCCTTCACAAATTATGCTTCCAGTAATTTAACATTGGTCCGAACCAGGGAATTTGTTATAACTCAGGTCTGAAACAGGGTTCTGATTTAAGGGTCAGGTCATAAATAGGGTTTCAAATTTTTGGTCAGATATTAAATAGGGTAGGGAATATCGCAGATTTTAGTCATAAATAGAATAAGGGTTTTGGGAAGAGGGCCGCACACCCCACCCAATTTTTCTGGGAGTATACCAATCCAATCCAGCCTGCGTAAAGCGTCCACTTGAGTTTTTTTTCGTGTATTGGGAGCGCGCGAAATCTTTTATCTCCCATTTCGTGATGTCCTGATGTCGTGATGTCGCGATGTCCCGTGATGCAGACAACTCGCCCCCTGGACAATTAGCCCCAGACAACTCGCTCCCGATCTTCAGACAACTAGTCCCCGATCTTCAGACAACTGGCCCCCAATATGAAAACACCTATGTTACGTTAGACAAATATATTTTTATGCTCAGAAAGTAATAATTTCTTGAAAGAAGAAGAAAGTTTGTTTTTTAATGTATATTACGAGACCAAGATTTACGTTTTTAGCCTTTGATTGTAACGATCGCGTAAACACATGAACTCACCAACTCCTTTGTACAGTCCTCCAATCCCTTCCCATTTCATAGTTTTTACGAAGCAATCCAAAAGTCCTTTGTAAACGGGCCGATCAACAGGCTGGGTTTGAAGACGAACCTTCAGCGTGTCGAAGGGATGGCCTACCAGGCACACAGCAATGCCGCTGAATGTTCCAGACACTATATTTTTCAAAGTTCTCCTGATAAATGACTGTTCGCTGGTTGGTATCAATGCCGGCAATTCCTCGATGTTTTGGCTATCTTCTATTTTAGAGTCCGCCATGTTGGTTTGTCACGTCACGTAATCCCCGTAAGCCATTAAAAAATTTATCTTGTGCAAGTCTCTTAGCAACTAGGTGCGGGTTGCGGGTTAGTGCCCGCACGCTGGATAGCATATTGCGTGGCTAACGCTCTTCATGCGAAATAAAATGTACGGAAGAATAAACTCGAATAAATGAGAACGAAAGTAGAGGACATAACATAGTTTCGCGTACTTGATTAACCAACCGCGGGATTATTCTCATGAAGAAACCTAATCCCGAACTTATCGCGACCATTCCCGACCCGCTATACTGACGGGCGACATCGAAGAGCCAATGAAATTTTAGCTAATTACCAAACTAGCCAATCACAGTGCAACTCACATGGAGACGCAAAACAACGGCGGGAAAAATTGGCTTCCAAGATGGAGAACAGCACAGATCTATTGCTTTCCTCGACGATTTCGTTTGAGCAACGGTTTAACTGCTTGATATGCTGGACTCCGAATCTACGAATGATATACGGTTCTTGCCAGCATCGTTTGTGCGAGAATTGCTTGTATGACAAAAATGGTAACAGGAGAACTGGGCTGGAAAGATGCCCCACTTGCCAAAGAGAAAATGCATTTCCCGAGACACGGCCAGACATACCCGAGGACAATATGGAAATTCAAGTTCACTTAGGTGTCAGGAAATGCCCTAACAGTCGCTGCAAGTTGCAAATGTGGCACTGGGAACTACCAGATCATTTGCAGTGAGTTTTTCCTTTCCTTCTATTCATGTTATAGCGTTCATTGACTAGCTAGCACAAGATAGGCAATCAACTACATGAAGTTGCTATTGTAAGTTACCACGTGTCGCAACTTAAGCTTATAAGTTAGCTTACGGGTAAGCTTAGTGTTCATTTGAAGATTAACCCAGTGAACAAGTCTTACATACAAGTATTTACATAAATAACTTCCATGTAGCACAAAAGAATCCACAAATATTTGTCTGCAAAAATTGCCCAGCATGCCAATGCTAGTGGTGATGAAAAAAAAAAGAAAGAGAAATATTTATCATAAGCTTAAGTTTAATTTAATGAATGCAAGGTGTGAGCCATACCATTTTATATTCACTACACCTTCCACTGAAGATGCAATTTAAGAAAAAAAATCAAAGAACAGATGTGGTGGTCCACTCAAAAATAGACAAAAGTCAACTGTCTTTAGAATACGTAAAATATCGGATGGTGACAGAGAAACTTCCTTAGAAGGGGTGTCGAAATTATGGAATGGCCCTGTGGAGGAAAAAGCTTAAAAGGAAAATAGGAATTGGTTTCAGCCAAATAGACAGTGCTCTCAAAAACCTTGTTTAAAATCCTCCAGTGCTAAAAATGAAAAGTTCGTGATAAAAAGATAAGCAACTATTTTAACAAACCAGTCAGAATTTGTAGGAAAACCTGAGAGGCTAAACTTTTAGGCATCCTTACCTACCCAACCAAATTTACAGACAAATGTATGGAAATTTAGAAAAAAAATTGACAAAGCATCTTCTAGCCAAGCTACATCCTTCAAACTTGGTGAATACAATCTTCTACCCTGTGTTTCAACACCGCGATTCACAAATTGTGTAACATTCAATTCCCATCCAAATGCTGTAATTTCTGACTGCTTTGCCTACCTGTCAAGATGTTGTGAAAAACTGTTATAAGGCCTATATGTCAATAAAATAGGAAATGTGTACTATCTAACAATAACATTACCCAGCTCTCTGTAAACAGGGCCTGAGCTACTTCTGACACCTGTTTGCTTGTTTGCCTTTAGAAACTGTCCACGGTCCACACCAAAGAAAAGGAAAAGTTCTGGTGATCAAGTGAGTGGCGCAGAAGTGAAAAAGCCTATGACGCGGAGAAGTCAAACAAATAAACAAGTAGAACTTCTATCTGATAAAACAGGAAGGAGAACAGAGACAAGTAGTGGGTCCAACAGACACAATCTGCGGCCAAGAAAGGAGAAGAATAGAAGTTATACAACATAGAGGTGATCGGATGAGTTTGAACAATCACAATATATCCAAGACGTGAATATTACTGTACATCAATGTATTACACTGTAAATAATTATTTAGAATGTTACTATTTACCCTGGCCAGATATCACATGTATGCACTGTACAGCTGTATTGTGTGTACCAAAAACCCCAATTGCTTTCTGTAAAGATCATTCAAAAACTACACCCAATAATATTTTTGAGGTCAATTTGTTAGTGATTTACACATAGAGTGTGCTAATTATCATAGGAAGGAGCTCTAACATTAGTTGGGCATTAAGACAATTTATTAGCTTGATTATATCGCCAGTCATGTGCATTTCCTATCATTTCAGTAGTGAAAGAATGCAAAACATCAGTTGTAATGTTGAACCTTACTCTTATTGCCTTTATTCTTGCAAATATTTGTCGTTTACATTGACCACAATTTCTTTGCGAAAACTGATAACATCTTTCCCAGTACTACATGTGAGTAACCACCTTTTTTACAAAATCAAAGTACAGTACATATGTTTCAAAGTTTTAACTTTAATTTGAAGTAAATTCTTTGGTTGTTACAGAAATTATCAGAATTGCATACTGCAGGTATTTTTTCTACCTGTCTCTTCTTGAAAAGTTTATGTCCCCTAAATTACTATTTAATTAGTAAGTTATGTCTTTAATCATTTAAGACTGTTGCACAGTTGTAGAGCATTGATGCATGGGTGTCTTGCACTATTAATGGAGCAAGAAATGAACTTTTGTTATTGAGCATTGGAGCATTGTAATATTATTTCAGAGTATTCCACAAGTTCTTTTCCTAAAGGTCTATACATGAACTGCAGAACATTATGCAAGCAATTCAGAGTCTGCTTATTGGTTGTAAACCAATGACTTTCACATACATGTACATTTGTATAGAACTGCTGCCTTGTTATGTATATAATAAAGTACAAAATAATATTAGATATTTTTCTGAATGCATTTGTGGCATGCCTGGAAATTTTCTCCACAAACTAAGATGGATTGACTCAATTATAGCCTGGACTTGTCCAAAGTTTTTTCTTGGCCTGAACTTATACAGATACATTTGGTGCAGAAACTCTTGCATAGTGTGCTTAAAAGTAAAAAAAGACTTCCATCGATGAAGTGAGTAATGACTAAACATCTCCACCAAAAAATGTCATTTACAAATCAAACTTGGGTTTGCAAATTTTTTTTTTTTTCAGTCAAGCAATATTATTGACTTAGAACTAGTCTTTGAGTGGTCCCTCGTTCATCTCAGACACATGAATGTAAAGTGAAGAAAACAAGTGCGAGGCAGACTAAATGTATGGAGAAATAGACTGCTTGCAGTCTTTGACATATGCTGAAGATAAGCAAGAAGTAAACTATATTATACATGTATTCCACTGTCAAATTAAATAAGAAAGCTATGTCTGGCTTAGGTTGTTGATTGGTGTTTCATACATTGTATATCCAATAAGACCACAAATATGTTCCCATTAACCCATGCATACTGTAGCAAAACTAAAAAAAAATAATAGTAATAAAAGACATTGAAATAATGAATGTGATTGTCACTTGAAAACACTGTTATTACAATTTTCCAAGCAAACTAGTTTTAATAGACTCTGGAATCAAGTCTACATAGAAACTGTGGTCCTTCAGAGACCCCAGGACACCGGTGTTATTGACATAACTGTCTGCTTGTCCATCATACTCGATGTGTTCCCCACAGATGTCTGTAAGGGTACCACCCACAGCCTCCAGAAGTGCCTCACAAGCACAGGTATCCCAACGTTTACAGCCTGGACTTGCATATACGTATGCATCTGCAGTCCCTTCTAGAAGCAGCATCACTTTGTATCCTGCTCCACCAGCCTTCAATATTTTATCAGGCTTCATCGCCTCTATGGTTTTTATTACGGTGGTGTTGGAATGAGAGCGGGTTGTCGTGATAACACGTCGTCCTGCTGGTGGGGGGATGTGAGTAAAGCCAAATGTGCCAAGCCCTCTTACACCCCACATGGTTCTTCCAAGCTCACTTTCTTGGGTCTCCTTTTCATAGCCATAAAAAGGCTGATGAATGACTCCTGCTATAGGCTTGCCATTCATTGAAATACCAATAAGTACTGTCACATGATCGTACAGACCTAGTGCAGATTACAGCAGATGAAGTCACTATTAATGATAAGAATTGTATAAAGAAATTCATAAGCAGATGAGGAAGTCTACTCTGACAAAAATTTTAATGAGAGTAACTTAATAACTAAGTAAATTATGGTTTGAACCAAGATCATCAATATATGTAGTTCGTAAGGTTTGATCATCCACTCTAGGTGAGAGTAGGTCTGAAAAGGACTGTAGTTGGTGACTGATGTTTTGACAACCTGAGCGGAAGTCATCTTCAGAGTCAATTGAACAGTGTATGTTTGTCAGTTGATGGTGTTATAGTCTAGCCGTAATCGTATCGGCTGGAAGACTTTGTCAACAGTCATCGGTCAGTTATAGCTAATCTGACTGCAACAAAGAAGAATTCCACAAGACAAAGATTGTTGCACCTTCAGTAAACTCTCTTGTACCATCCAGTGGGTCCACCCAGACAGTCACCTGTAAAGTTTGAAAAAAAATTACAAATGCCATAATGTCAGCCTATATTGTCTGAAGTTACAAGAAGTTCAAAGCCATTATTTGCACATGATACCAATGGAACAGAAATGCTAATAAGAGGTGTATTTTTTTATGTATTGTTTTTCCCTATGTTTGGCTGGACATTTCAGACAGCCTGTTAGATTTTACTGGTCTGTATTGTGTGGATGGGAGGCAACATATGCAGGGAGAAGAATATTTAAATATTGATGGGGCGCAGCCAGGATAAAACATGTATGGTAAAAATTTTAAAATGAGCTTTGACTGCCTGAACTATAACAGGCAGTCAAAAGCTTGTAATGTTTTAATAGTTTCAGCCAGAGATTGTTTTAAAATCTTTGCCAACACTATTTAAACTAGAAATTACAGTAACTTACTTCTTCTGGTTTCACTGAAGTGAGATCTTCTGGGCAGGTCTTTGACAACACAGTAACATCTTGAGAAATTTCAATAAATTCCTCTTTTACATCATCCAAAGGAACATCCTAAAAGTAATGATATGGTTCTTCGTGTTAGATAACAAGAAATTTATTCACTCTTACTCAGAGGAAGTGGTTTTATGACTTTTATCTAATAAAAAGTAATAATTTACACAGAGCAGTTTTAGGCTTAATCAACTGTCAAATAATAACTGTTTTTTCTTTCTGCTCGTAACAAATCTGTCTTTGAGCCTAGTAGTCTAGTCAGGCCAGGATATATCTCTGATTTCCTGAAGCATGAAGTAGAGTCCTACATGTAGGAACATTTTCACTTGTCCAACATCTCTCCCCAACCCCCCTCCCCACAGCCTTGATGGGAGGCCCATCAGTGATTCGTAGAGTTGCAGGTACCCCTAGCATTAAATTCATCAGTATAGTGACCCAGTCTAGCTGTTTAAAGTAACTTATGGAAAACAATCAACTATAAGGGTATCAACGCAGTGAAATTTCAAGAACATATGCTACAAACCTCTTCTTCGCCAATAATTCTGAGAGTTGGATACATTCTGAGAAGTGAACCAATGATACATTTCTGAGATGCCCGATCTGCTTCAGTCTGAGGGTCATATTCACCACTACCACCCTAAAAAATCAGTCAGAACTTATTAATCAAAACTAAAAACTAGTAGTAATCAGAGATTATGAGAGTGCGTTCGACACCCTCACCTTAATATATATACCTTCAATAAATGATTTCACTTAGCTGACTTTCAACCTTTGTCTATTGCTTAAATCAATATTTTTCAGTAGCAGCCAAGGTTTCACAGTGAGACATGCATAGTGTCAAAGTCCATGCTAGTGAAGAGGTTACGATTTGTTGATACGTTGCGTGGTGCCACCAGTTTCTGTAGACTCACAAGTTTCATAGAATATTTAAATTACGTACATTATTCTAAGCTGGAAGCACAAATTTAAGCTAGCATTTGCAATTGCATGCTCCTTTCGCATGTTTGTTTATGGTAAACAAACTCCATGCGACTAATTCGAGTATTTCCCCTCATGAATAAAGTAGACTTATGGATCTTGCCTTCAGAGTACTTTTCCACTGATTCCAAACAATAAAATTTGGACTGGATAAAGACTGAGCTATCTGTCGCAACTGGAACTAATCAACAAATGCAATCAAAATTTTTACAATAACTGTCTATTTTTTTGCACACTGATTGGTTCATTTTTATCATCAATAAGAGTACAGACAGATAAAATTCTAATTTATGCAAGCTTTTAAGTTCAACTTTCAGCTGTCAAAACTGTCAACTTTTTAGCCAATGAGATTTTATAGACTTTTTTAAGTAGCCATCAAAAAGCGAGAAAAGCTGTTGACAATGTTCGCGTCATTTTGAATAAAATTCACTTATCTTTGTTTACAGCAAGGTTATGGCCTCTTTTCCCCTCATTTATTCCTGGCATTTGACCATTTTGGGATCATGCTATTGTAGAAAACAAATTGATGTCAGTTTTTTATGCATCTGTCCTCTTATTGATGATAAATTGCATCATAACATTGTCAAAGTAGCTGGGGAACCAGTGGCCACAGGCAAGTGGTTCCTTAGTAAACTTTGACAATGTTATGACAAAATTTATGATCAATAAGAGGACAGACGCATAAAAAACTGACGTCAATTTGTTAAGTAGCTGTTCGCACGGTTATCATCCCAAAGCCAAGTCATGTTAATAAACACTTGGACAATTCCCTCAGATTTCGATAAATGCTACCGTCAGAGCGTTTAAATCCACCAAAATCTAACACTGAGAACACATAATAGCGAAGCGCACGCCGACTGAATGGAAAGAAGTCAAAGAAAGATCCAGCGGAAAGACATGGCCTGCTCACATACTCAAATGTTCGCCACATGTCTTATCACATGTCTTAGCATTGAGCGATACCAGTTTACTGGCCATGACATGCCCCTGCAAAAATAAAGCGGGGTGGCCAGTTTGGTGTCCTTACAGGAATGTGGATTTTTCTGCATATGACCGTGCACAGGGCACCCAACTCCAGAAAGCCACAGGTCAAAATTATGCTTGCATTCTTCGAACACAGTAAGAGAAGGCATGATAATGAACCTATGACTTTTCTGGTCATCTTGCTTTTTTCCCAATGCAACACATCATGATGATATGTTTACACTATGTTACATAATTATATAGTTAGACCAATCTAATTCGAACTCAGTTATTTTAAACTCCCTGTTATTTCAAACTCAAAACCATTTCCCTGGGATTTTCGCTTCAGTTATTTACTATCTGGAGCTAATTTAAACTCCCACTATTTCGAACAATTTTTCATTCCCGCAGTGAGTTTGAAATAGTGGGGTTCAACTGTACTCAGTATCCAACTTTTATCATGATACTTCATGGTTATAATGTAGAACTTGAATTTGATCAACTCCCAGTGCCATCATATCTGTAGCTCTGCAGTAAAGCACAAATTTGCCACTGAATCACATTCTGGAGTCTGAATTTTTTTTCCAAGCTTTCTTTTTACTGTTAACATACGAATCTGATTAGTAATTTTACCCTGGCTGACAAGAAAATGTACAGTCTGATTGTTTGCACAGGGATGGTGTAATTAGTGATAATTAGACCACAATTAGCCTAATTATTTTTGTGAAGTTTCTGCACCAGTTCCTCTCAAGATTGTTTGTCGAAAGATAGGTCAGCAAGTTACACTAAAACAATTAAATGGCTTGACCTCAGTTCCTAATAACTTTGAGGGGGGCATTGGGGTTTGTGGTATTGCGGTATAAGACAATTTTTCTTGCCGTATTTCAGTAATTTTAATCTCGAAATACGGTATCGCAGTATTCTCCGAGCCTGAGGGATGCAGTTTTTCAGCATTTTGGAAGGTATTAAAAGTTATACTCCTAGTCCTCCAACGTTTTCTGAGCCTTTCCACTTTCTGATTGGACATTCCCAATGAAACTTAGATCTCATGCCAACACCCCAACGAATGTTACTTATTTTGCCTAAATCGAAAATTACCTGACGTAACGTTCATCAACAAATTCTTAATTGTTCTTTCCATTTTATTTGCTCTAAACTTTAACATAGAGAGTATTGGTTTCGAAATGACAACGCATTTCCACTTGGTATTCAAGTACTGCGGTATTCAGCAATCTTTTGTCACGGTTTTGCAGTATTTGTCGAGTTTTTTGTGGTATTGCGGTGTTCAGAACCCACCAAAGTCCCCCTCCTACATGATGACCTGTAAGCCTCGAGCTTATTGTCCAGTTGTTAAATACCAACAGTTAAAGAATGGTAAACTACATGTACGTGTGAGTCTTGTACATGTCAAATAGATGAACAATTCAGTTGCATGTGAGAATAAATATATGAAATGATTAAAACTTCTCACATTCAGATTTGATTTTGCTTTTTGTTGAAAAAATGGAGGGCAGTAGTAAGCTGGGGTCACTGACCATTAATAGACGAAACTGGAACCAGCCCTCTGTTAATTGACTGATATAGTCAATGAATGTGAGCTTAAATATGGGGCGACAGGGGGTGGGCGCCAGGGAAAACAG
Organism: Orbicella faveolata; assembly: GCF_042242905.1. Classification (NCBI taxonomy): domain Eukaryota; kingdom Metazoa; phylum Cnidaria; class Anthozoa; order Scleractinia; family Merulinidae; genus Orbicella; species Orbicella faveolata. The sequence continues at coordinate 14,141,694 of NW_028301552.1, forward strand.
GGGGTGGGAGGCGGGAGAGAAAAGGGCGGGAAAGGGTGGGAAAGGGCAAGAAGTGGGAGAGGAAAGGGCAGGAAGCAGGAATTCTAAGAAGGTGGGAATCATTTATTAAACATTAAAATAGACTTCTGGACTGACGGAAAAATGAAAATGTGCCCTTGAGCTGAAAAACTGAGGCCATGAAATAACCCTTTTATGGTGGTTATGTCATAGGTCAAGAATTTTTGTCACTTAAGCTGTCAAAAGACGTAAGTAAGAGGAGTAAGGCTGAAAAAAAGAAAAAGAAACACCTCGGAATTGTGCAGCTAAATGACAAAGAAGTGTTTTGAGTCTTATTATTTACAGGGGAGGGAGCAAGACGGATGAGGGCGGGAGTCAGGAGATAAAGGTACAGCAAACAGGGAGCAGGGTATGGGAAGCGGGAGGTTCTGACCCCACTGTCTCCCTCCCCCTCCCCCCCCCCCCCCCCACTTAAATGGACAACTTACAGCAGACTGAAATTAACAAATCGAATGTGGTTTAGCATTGTCTGTACTCTTATCAACAACGAGTATGTGTCATCACAGTGGTCAAAATGTTGTCAACTCACGAGGCACAACCGAGTGAGTCCACAACAGATTTTGACTACTGTGATGATGCGTATTGTTGTCAATAAGAAGGCAGACAACACTAAACCACATTCGAATTGTTTTTTACCACAATACCAAAGTCAAAGAAAATGTTTTTTTCAGAGTGCGAGCTGAAAAAGGCATTGCATGACACATCGACGCGGGCAGCGTTGTCTGGACTCTTATCAAAAACGACAAATCAGACAATCAGATTGCAAAATTAGCAGCAATTGTGGTAAAAAACAAACTTTTAAATTTCCTTTCTTACATGTACTCACATGTAACTCCCTAAGACTGGATCAGTGCCCTGCTTAAGCACATCTAAGTTGCTCTTACCACCAGAGTGTTTTTTTGTTTTTTTTTATCACTGATACTTTGTTAACTTAAAGCTTATATTTATATTCGCTCTTCATCAACATTCACGCTATTTTATTCACGTGCATAATTAAGCTCTCATTGATAAACTTCAATAATAATTTATGACTCGCTATAAGCTCAAGAAACAGAGACATTTTCCTATAAAGAAATCCAATTTTTCTTTCTCTAAGAATTGTAAACGATAAAAAGAAAATAATCTAGCGTTGTGATCAAAATTCCAGAAGTCAATGAAGGGCAATCAAGCTGCGTTTCATTACAGTTTCGTACCAGCTGGTTACCAGAGACCTGCTGTTCTAAACTGTACTGTCAATTCCCAAACCTCGACAATATCGAGAATGAAGATGTACAAACCTTATCCACTACATCAAGGCTGCCTGTTTTCAGAATGCTGCGGATAATTCCACCAGCTCGATTAGCCACAGCCACTGATGAAGACACAAGACGCATCAAAAACAACGGAGCCCCGGCAGCCATGATTGCCGGTTGAGTCGAGTGGAGTCACGTGAGAAGTAGTCACGACAAGCGTTGTGTGACGAGCCGCGGAGCGGTCGAGGGAGGGAACGAAAACAAATGAATAAGTTGCCAGTAATCGGATACCCGTGTTTGCGCGAAGAACTCTGGGATCGTCAGGGGGCAAACATTGCTAGTCGCTAAAAGGAAATGTATGGCGAAAAGTTGTTTCGAGGTACAAGAAAACGATTTTTGAGAGGGATCAACGCTTTTTCGCCGTCGTTTTTATCGCAAATGGATTTGGGCAATGTTAATATGTGGAATATGTAAGTTTTTCTTTGAATAACCGTGAAATATGTGACAAAATCTACCGATAAACTCCGTTGTTTGCGTGAGGTTTATTGTGAAATTTACATCGCGTAATGGTCTGAAAATATTACAAAATTAATTAGGTATAAATCGAGACGGAGGAATAACCCAGTAAAGCCTTTTAAGTTGTGTACAGGCTACTTTTGGCTTATTTGAAAGCTCAGTCGTACAAATAATACTGGAAATAAGCCCGGTGGCGATCATTGTACTGTCAGGGGTTGATTTAATGACAAATGAGTCCGCGCGACTCATGCTGTGTGGCTACTGTGTTGCTCAAAGCCTTTGTTTTGCTTTTACAAGCACGTATTTCAGTGATTTTCCATTTCTATAACAGATCAAGGGTAGCTCCTTGAATATATCTCTAAGTATTTGTATTTGAAAGTGCCATTTGTGCGTGATTATGCTTTCCAAAGCTTGGTATTGACGGTTGAGTGAAATAGCCCGACACAAAGGGTAGTAGTTCATTCTGCAATTTTCGATTTCTGTTTTAGAGCTTCTTTTCTGTCTTAATATTTAACTTCTCGGAGGGTCTTTTCTACCATTTGCTCCGGGTAGCCTCTCGAGATCAGGCGTGTATTGAAATTTTCAATATTCTCTTCAATGTATTTCACAATAAACCTCACGTAAGCAAAAGGGAGTTTATCGGTAAATTTTTTCACTTATTTGACGGTTATTCAAACAAAAACTTACATTTTCCAAGTATCAAAATTGCCAAAATCAATTTGCGATAAAACAACGGCGAAAAAGCGTTGATCTCTGTCCAAAACCATGTTTTTGGGCGTCGAAACAACTTTTCGCCATACATTTCCTTCTAGCGACTTGCAATGTTTGCCCCCTGACGATCCCAGAGTTCTTTTCGCAAACACGGGTATCCGATTACTGGCAACTCATTCATTGCTGTGAACAGGTTAAATAAAGCAACCCTCAAAATCCTTTGCTTGGCAAATTAAGCAGAAATTTTCTGATACAGAAGTCCTATTTGATATAACTTGAAAAAGTATATCAGGTGATGTATTTCAAAATCAACTGACTGTTTATTGCGTCTCAGAATTGGTAAAAACAGGATCTTGGTCCTTCGCAACGAAGGTCTCATGATTCATTCATTCCATAGCCCTGGCGTTACAGCCGGGCGTTACAGACCGATTACATTTAAAATACAGTTCAACAGCAATCTAGACTTAACGGGATACCATTCCATCAACGCTAATTCCAGCGCCGCTGACAGATAACCGTGAGTGTTAAAACATTCTGGGTAGCAACCGTCGATCATTCGGCTGCTACTGGTCAAGCGTGATGAGCAACAATATCCTACCCCGCTCCTGAAAAAAAAATGTACAGAAAAGGAAAGAAAAAAGTCAGCAACATCTTTTGCTTGGCATTAAATGTTGAGTGCGCAAGATCGAGGTATCTCTTTTGTGTTTCTCAAGATCAAGTACCAAATCTTTAAACGGTATTTTCGTGATTCGTGAATGGCCTAATTTTTTCTCGTGAAACGTGATTTCATTAGCAGCCGTGAACCGTGATTTTCGAAAATAATTCTCCGTGAAATGAGAAAGAAGTATTTAATTCGTGGTAAACCGTAATTCTGGTTGTATCTTCTATTACTTTCGACAGTAATTAACAATATTGCGTGACCGTGACAGGACAAATCAATCCTCTTGCTTGGGTTTCTTTACCCCCTCCCCCCGCCTTCTTCTCGTTGACTTCTCAATCAGGCTCTCAATACTCCTGCTAATGGACTCGGAATTGACATATCTGACAAAAATAATAAAAGGACTAACAAGCGAACTTAACTCACAATGAGCTACAATGTCAACTATTAAAACTGACATGGTGCAAACTGTCGTTCAAAAAGCCTCAACGCGCTGCTTTCAGAAAGTAGATGCTTTTAAAATTGCCATCGGAAATACCATTGACGCGACTGTACGAAGGATTTCGAGACCTTATCACGCTCTAACATGACCTGTCACGGCATCCAGATTGCTTTCCTCGTAGTTTTGTCAGCGATTGTTTGTCGCGCCATGAGGGCAGGTACGCCAACCAGGTTTGTCACGGATAGTTTACCTACAGAGCACCAGAGAGTTACCGTTCGCCAGAGCAGAAATGGTACTATTATGCCTTCAGTGGCTAATGGATACATGGGAACAGTGATTTACAGCGATACTGTGCATGTGTCTGGAGTGTTTAATGGTAAGGCTTACCCGAAGAAGAAGTCCGTGTACCCGGTATACTTCTACGAACACGCACACCGCGCTAGGATTCCTTCCACCGTTGCTATCGACTTCAGACTGGTCGGGATTCAAGGAAAAACCTTTTACGCTTTGGACGTACTGGAGGGCGTGTTCTACAAATGGTTCAAGGCTGAGAACTTAGACGTGGAGCAGAGAATTTATGCACATCGATCGCGGAAAAATTTGTTGGTTGTGGAGATATCAGCTAAGAACAACGCTAACAAGGAGTTCTTGATTAACCTCTCTACAAATCGCGGAGATTCTTCAGTGGATGTTGAGTTCAAGACGACTGAGTCAAATAGATCTGGGGCTTCGGCAGCCTTTGGCATGGTAGGAATTAAAATTGTGTAACGTATGCGGCTCTAATCTAAACATGATCACAATAACTATTATATTCATTTCATATTTTGGTAGTTAATTTGAGTGAACGTACCTTGTATCAACCTGTGGCGTAAATATTTTTTGTGCTCTAATTTTAGTTCTGGAGTAAATAAATATAGATTTAGTAATGTAAGGATTACTGTTTTACGTGACGCAGCACGTGATATGTCACGCAAACGTCACACAACGCTCCCTTCGCTTCGCAGACTCTTGGAAATTCTGAAGCCTCTAGCTCCTCCTTTCCGATTGTTCTCGGGCTGTTTTCTCGCATTTTAGCTCATCATTTATTAGCTGAAAACAGACTTATTTCTGTTTTATGCACTTCTTTACCTGAGATTACTGGTCTTCGACTCTTCGAAGTCTACGAGAATATTAGGACAAGTTTAGGAACTGATTATACGTAATATTCAGTTGACCTTCGGAAAGTCTTTTGTTCTACTGAAAATTATCGGGAAACTCCGGAGATCTGCTCGAATATAATACATGGTTGACGATATTACAAGACCCCGAGGCGGCGGGGGGGGGGGGAGGGGGAGGGGGAGGGGGAGGGGAATCCCATACAAAAAGGACTGGGGTGCTCGTTGTACTTTTTAAGGGTTAAAAAACAGAAAAAAAGCGGGTTTGGTACCTCTTAAGGTATTCAGCCTCAAAAGGTCCACAGCTTTCGCCGAAAAAAAAAATATGACAGGAGATAATGTGTTGTTTCAAAATAAATGAGAAACAGGAACTGCAAGGGATCTGCCACCTGCTGGGGAATACCAGGGCTTACTTGAGAAAAGATAACTCCTACGCATACGATAAACGCTGCCAACGTAGGATCTACAAGAAGGTCGAAACAGCTGTCCACTGTTGCGATCCTACTTTATTGGTTCTTGTCATGTTGGTGTCTCGAAACGTTTTTCACGTAGTATCAAACTTGCAGTCTATTGCTTGTCTTCAAAATAAATACCTCCTAGAAGAGAAAACAATTTCAAGCCACTCCCGCGAAACACGATCTTGGTACCTCTTATTAAGATGGGACTTCACCTAAATACACACCATGTTTTAAACATTTTCTCGCGGCTAAGATTTAACTCCAAACCATGGCAAAGTATACATTTTTAAAAAGCTTAAAGACCGAAGATTATGGAAAAAATATTTGTGTACCCTATAACTGTATTGTAACCTGACACCGGCTGATTAAATCTGCCACCTGCTGGGGAATACCAGGGCTTACTTGAGGAAAGATAACTCCTACGAGAACTGATCAAAAGGAATAATTTTTACATTTTATAAAAGAAGACAAATAGCTTGCTGGGTTAAGCATAGAGATTTTTGAAAAATTAAAAACACATGAAATGGTGACCAGTTAAATCTCATACAGAAAATCTAGCATGCGTTTCAATATATAACTTCGACAGAATGCACTGAAAAGTTCTATGCTTATTCCACAGAACGTACTCAGAGCAACAATTCCTGAAAATTTTAGCTCAATTGAATAAATCGTTCTCAAGATATCTTTTCTCGAAGGCGAAAATAACTCGTTTTTAGAAAACGAGCTTTAAACTTACAGTAACAGAACTTGTAAGAATAAAACTTCAATACCTAAAGATTCGAGTTCCGAGAAGAACAAAACCTCAGTCCCACCTTAAGGGTTCTTTTCAAAATTTTCGTCGAGCACTCTCGTCCTTTTTTATATGAGAGTCGCCCCTCCCCGGGCGAAAGCCATTATGGAAAATATTTGGAAGGAGAACTGGAGCCAAGTGAAGGCTGCCTCAAATGTCGGGAACACACTAGGGACATGAAGAGGGGACGTGTGGCGGGGAAAAGCCCCTTCGTGTGTGCGCATAGGATGCTATTTGCAGGGATAGAACACAAACTGGTGCACACGAAATGCATTGAGGTATAAATGTTTAGTGGGGACATATTTTGCAAGAGCAGTGCACACGATGCCACATTTGAAATTGAAGTCATTTTTGTCCCTGCTTCATGAAGTTAAATTTTATGCCTCATTTTGTGGGGACAAAATATTTTCCCTGCAACAGAACTTATTCGCAGAAACGGGCCTGACTCACTCGAGGAAAACATTCGCTGCAACATATATCCCCGCAGCATGTGACCCCTGATGTGTAGCGACCTTAAACAGGCTTGCATAGTATCAACTGAGGTTAATTTCTCCCCGAGTGCTTGTGACTTATAAATGTTTGTCTGCTCAATTCGTTTATATATTCTCTCCTGACTAGGTCAACGAAACTGAGGAAGCGGGTAGTATGCGAGCTAATTTGGCGATGGTTTGGACTGAAATAGGGACCAGCAAGCCATTAACCATAAAAGCAACCTCTGAGGAGCAGACCTGGTACTACATCACCTCAATAGCCACAAACCTGGACACCAAGTTCAACCCGCTCTCTGAAGCTCTGTACCAATGGGACGAAGCTATGCTGTGAGTGTTACACTGCTGATTAAAAAAGATAGTCCATTATTACATATCGACTCTTTTTATATACAAGAATATTGTTTCACGGCCCAAGCTGAATATTCTTATTTTTTATTTTATTTTATTTTATTTTTTATTTATTTATTTATTTATTTATTTTGCATATTTTAGGCTGAAAATGTTTTTGTGAATATTCTTAGATTATAGCATATGATACCTGTCCTATCATGACTTTGATGGCGCTGAAGTAATTTCATCCTGCAGGCAATAAAGCCTGATAAGACACACAACGTCTTGCAGACACGTGATTGCCATCCAACATACGGCTAGTACTGTATGTGTTGTTTTATGGCTAGTTTTGCGGTTCACAGAAAGGAATAATTTTCATACGGTTTAAAAAAATATATAATTGTATTGTATTTACAAATTTTCAACACACAAATTTATAGTCTTTGCAAAATATCAGCTTCGCGTTTATTCTTGAAATATTAGGCTTAAAAGTTCGCAAGCCTCAGCCTCGATATTCTTATAAAACATATTCTTATAAAATAAGTGTAAACTTGTCCTTATTTAAAGTATGATTTCTCCTGAATGGGGATAAATTGATAGGTGCAAAACGGTCAAAATTTCAACAGGAAGCTGAGAAATGAAGTGCTTTTTAGGAAATTCTTAAACTTCGCAAATCTCATTCTAGATAAAATATATTCTTATTATTATATAAAAAAAGAGCGTACTATGCAACAGGCAGTGAAGTTAATATACTTTAAAGTTTTGACTCAAAAACGATTATTTTATACGTGAAGATTTTAACTGACGATCACCTAATGGGTGGAAGATTGAAAAATTCATCTAGCCTGTCGGTGAATATTTTTTTATATAGAGTCAAGGAGGAACTGCTGGCAGAACACAAAGCGGCTTGGAAAGCATTATGGGACACTGGTCGGATAGACATTGAAGGTGATCTAGAGATGGCACAGGCAGTGCACGGTAGTATGTACTACATTCTAAGCTCCACTCGACATGATTGGCCGTACGGATTAAGCCCCGGGGGTCTACCGGGTGGAGAGGAGTACATGGGACATACATTCTGGGATCAGGATATTTGGATGTACCCCCCTCTAGTCCTGCTTCATCCAGACTTGGCCAGAAGTTCCCTCAGATATCGTAAGGATCGGCTGCCGGCTGCGCGCAGAATCGCTAAGGAGTATGGATTTAAAGGTAAGAAAGTGGAAATTATCAAGTAACAGTTCTAACCATTCATCGTATCATCAATCTGACTGAATTCGTTCTTGATCAGTCGGTGGCATTAATTAATATTACAAATCTGTTTTGAACGATCACCACAACTGTTTTGATCTACAAGAGGTTGATGTAAAACCGAGGAGAAGATTAAATGGAACAAATGTAAACGACTTCAGGTATTATAATAATGCTTGAAGGAAGGAGGAGGAGGAGTCTAATTAACAATTTGATTATGAGCTCGAAATTTCTATTTAATACGTGATAGTTGACGAGGGCGCAGCAAAACTTTACCTAAATGTTCTTCACAGACACTTCGAAAACGAAAAGAAGCGGTCGCGAATTTTTGACAACCACACCTCTACTCACTATCTATTCTGTTGTAGATAGTGCATAGCCAATAAGAGAACGGCATTGATTTATACTCAGATTTAATAGAATCTTATGAGTTTTGTTCCTTGCATTTTATAGGCGCAATGTTTCCATGGGAAAGTTCTTACACGGGCCTGGAGACGTCCCCAGGTGAGAGGTACGGCAAAAACCAGATCCACATCAACGGTGACATAGCTTTCGCTGCAAAACAGTTTTGGATGGCAAGTAAAGACTCCAGTTGGTTGCAAGAGATTGGGTACCCACTTGTCTACCAGACCGCGGAGTACTGGGCTAGCAGAGTAGAGTACGACGTTGCCAATGATAGATACGTCATCAATCACGTGATGCCGCCGGATGAATATCACTATCCGGTTAACAACTCTGTGTACACCAATGTGGTGGCTAAAATGAACCTTCTGTTTGCCAAGGAAGTTGCCGATATCTTGGGAAGAGAGATTCCCAAAGAATGGCTAACGATTGCAGAAAAGATGTACATCCCTTTTGATAGCGAGAAAAATTATCACCCTGAATATGAAGGGTACACGTTAGACAAAGAGGTCAAACAGGCTGACACGATTCTTATTGGTTTTCCACTGATGTACGACATGGACGAGAAGGTGGGTTAACTTCTTTATTTGCGATTCTCAACAAATTAAATTGACTCGACCTCTTTGGTAAAGGTTACCATTGGGTGCGTTTAGAAGTAAGTCAGTTAGTCACCCTATCATTCAGTCAATCCGTCAGTCATTCATTCAGCCAGTCAGTCAGTCAGTCAGTCAGTCAGTCAGTCAGTCAGTCATTCTGTCATTCTGTCATTGAGTCATTGAGTCAGTCAGTCATTCAGTCATTCAGTCAGCCAGTCAGCCAGTCAGCCTAGTCAGCCGGTCGGTCGGTCAGCCGGTCAGCTCGTCAGTCAGTCCTTCAGTCAGTCAGTTAGTCAGTCAGTCAACCGGTCAGCCGGTCAGCCGGTCAGTCGGCCAGTCGGGCAGTCAGCCAGTCCGCCAGTCAGCCAGTCCGCCAGTCAGCCAGTCAGCCAGTCAGCCAGTCAGCCAGTCAGCCAGTCAGCCAGTCAGCCAGTCAGCCAGTCAGCCAGTCAGCCAGTCAGCCAGTCAGCCAGTCAGCCAGTCAGCCAGTCAGCCAGTCAGCCAGTCAGCCAGTCAGCCAGTCAGCCAGTCAGCCAGTCAGCCAGTCAGCCAGTCAGCCAGTCAGCCAGTCAGCCAGTCAGCCAGTCAGCCAGTCAGCCAGTCAGCCAGTCAGCCAGTCAGCCAGTCAGCCAGTCAGCCAGTCAGCCAGTCAGCCAGTCAGCCAGTCAGCCAGTCAGCCAGTCAGCCAGTCAGCCAGTCAGCCAGTCAGCCAGTCAGCCAGTCAGCCAGTCAGCCAGTCAGCCAGTCAGCCAGTCAGCCAGTCAGCCAGTCAGCCAGTCAGCCAGTCAGCCAGTCAGCCAGTCAGCCAGTCAGCCAGTCAGCCAGTCAGCCAGTCAGCCAGTCAGCCAGTCAGCCAGTCAGCCAGTCAGCCAGTCAGCCAGTCAGCCAGTCAGCCAGTCAGCCAGTCAGCCAGTCAGCCAGTCAGCCAGTCAGCCAGTCAGCCAGTCAGCCAGAACTCAACTGAGAACTCAAAATAACATATGATACTCACGACTGGGCAGTAATTGACTGTGTATGCTGACAATTTCTATGCAGGTCCGTTATAATGACTTGAAACTCTATGAAGAACGTACCGACCCTGATGGACCGGCCATGACGCATTCTATGTTCGCTATTGGCTGGCTGGATTTAGGAGAGAATAAGAAAGCTGAGAAACCTTTTCTAAAGAATTATGAAAATATCCGCGGACCATTTAAGGTACGACTGTTATCAGCACACTGCTCTAGTAATAGTAATTAATGAAGTGCAATGGAAGATACACATTTTGATTACCAGCTGTGTGATTTGTTCATAATCTGATTAATCTGATTAATTTTGACTAACCAGTACGAAAAAGGAGTAGTTGTTTTCTCAGTCGTTCAGATGAAAATCAAAATCAAACGTGAATTGTTTGTTCGGTTTTGTTTTTGGTTTTGTTTTTTGGGGCTTTTCTCTCGCTTCTCAGCGGTTGCAAGGTTTTATTGCGAGTTTTTGTGAGTATTGAGTTAAGCCTAAATTTTTCAAGTTCGTCATTTACAATCCGTGTCAATCTTCTCCATCCTTTTACCATCTTTTTCCTTTATGGTTTATTATTATCTCCTTGGTGTTTTCTTGTCTTAGTAAACTACTCTTTTCGGGTTTCCTTCAATTTAAAGGTAATTTTGTACGTGGCCAAAATAACTCAAAATACTGTGACTGAGCTCCTTTAAAAAAAAAAAAGGAAAAACGTTGATTCTAAATCTGAATCTGGTTGTTAAACCGTTTACAGCTATAGTGATTGATTTTGTAATATTTTCAGCTTTTTATGACCACCTATATTGAATTACAAGATTACTCAATTTTTTCTTCACACTAGGTATGGACGGAGCGGCGCGATATTTGGGGCGCGGTCAACTTCATTACGGGTGCTGGTGGCTTTTTGCAGACTGTACTTTATGGTTATGGAGGATTCCGACTGAAAAATTTTGGACTGGCTTTTAATCCCTCATTACCACCCAATGTCACAAAGATGACAATCAGCGTGCATTATCTGGGAAGCCTGATGGATTTCGCTGTGACTGAAAAAGAAATAAAGATCACCCTGCTCTCTTCTGGTCCTATTTCTCCTAGTCTAAAAGTGTCAACTACTGAAGGAGTATTCAACCTTGAGCGCGGTAGCCCTGTTACAATCAGCAACACTGGAGGCACAGTGTGCGTGCGCGATTTTAAACGACAAATCTCTAGCCAAGCTTGTGATCATACTTCTCTTCATATCTGCATCTTGTTCTTGGTTAGCTTTTGTTTGTATCTCCTTGTCACGAACGGCTACCGCTAAATGACAGGCTACTGTACGATTGTTCTTCTTTTAACAGAATGCTTTTTACGGTGCCCTTTCCTCCCCTCTCATTCAGTTTCATGGTTGTGAATTTTGGTGATTTTGTACGCAAAAAAACAACAAACAAACAAACAAACAAAAATGATCAAGCTGGAAGCACTGTTCCATTTTCAATCCTTAGGCGAGAATTTTAAAGGATTTTCGAGAAATAAACATATCCTTTGAGTTTTAACGGATGTCACTTTGCTGTCAAATTTAATAAAACAAGATTAAATTCTGACGAAAATTATCCAGTTCCTAGAAGTGTGTTGTTTCTCCAAAACCAGGCCCATTTCTTGGGGTATAGGAGAGTAAAGGTTTGAAAAGCTGATCATGATCTGTAATGATTTTCCAGGGGAAAGCGTTTCAGAAATAATCGAGGTTTCAAAAAGAAATAAGGTTCAGAGGCAACTAAAATTTCGAAAATTTAAACTGGCTTTCGACTCCATATACAGATTAAACAAAAAAAAAAAAAAAAAAACTTGGGCAAACTTTGCGTCTTATCCTGTGAGTTAAAATTCGATAATAAAAAAATTGGGATCACCAGGCTCGTTTTTGAGTTATCAGCACTTAAAGCACTTAAAGCACTGAAAGCCAAAATTAAGGGTGTTTTTAGCAGTTCATACAGTTGCTATGGTAACTTTTTACTACATTTTGACGTCCTCCGTGATCAATTAGTGAACAGACGCACGGCGACATGAAATCTATCTGTTTTATACAACAGAGACACAAAAACAATGTTAACGTTAATGACGTCATCTGTAAGTCTGTCCTCCGATAGATCAGAAGAACCAATCAAAACGCGAGAATAATTTGAATTGTTATGTGATGGCTGAGAGTCTACATGTACCAGTAGCTTAGCCAAGCAGATTGCCGCATTTGTATTACTATACTAATAGAATTCTGTGGTAATAGATGTCCAACAGTAGCAATTAAATGAAATAATGAAATATGCGAATGCAGCCATAACACTACTGAAAAAATGGCCTGAAAAAATTTTTGGCTCTGAACGGGATTCGAACCCACGACCTTTGCCCCACCGGTGCAATGCTCTACCAACTGAGCTATCAGAGCCACATGAGAGCAGTCGTGTGGGAGTTCGGCCCTATATGTTCAGTGGACGTAGTACTCGGCTCAAGCATATGAATTCCATGGTAATAGATGTGCAACAGTAGCAATTAAATGAAATAATGAAAGATGCGAATGCAGCCATAACACTACCGGAAAAATGACCTGAAAATTTTTTTTTTCCAGTAGTGTTATGGCTGCATTCGCATCTTTCATTATTTTATATAATAGAATTCTATTTATGTAAGATAGGGGGAACCGCGCACGCTGTGGACTTGCTGTGTACTTGCGGTCTCCTTCCCGAGTATGGTCCTCACCCAATCTAGATAGGAGTTCACATAAAAATGCAAGATTTACACAAACGTTTCCTGAATGTTCCGCCAATATTCTTCCGCTGGGAACCCATTGTAAGGGATAAGTGGTATCCTTTTGACATCAAAATCTGGGGCTCGTTTCTCCAAGCTCGCGAAAGGTTTTCGCATGCAGAAAGCCATAGCAATCTCCAACCTTATGATATTACAGAGCTGCTTTATTCACGTATTTGTAATATGAACAGAGGTTCCCTTCATATAAGAAGTTTCATGCGTACACACCTCTCTATTTTTCGATACAGATTAGCTAAAAATCGCTTTGCGGACCCGAAAAGTTTCCGGGACTTTCGAGAAACTGACGCCTGGTCTTGACATGGCCCGATTATTGGTGGGAAAGATTTATCGAGTTCTATGATTTTTTGGCATCTCAAATAAGTGCATTTACTTTTAGCGAAAGTAAAATCTTTCCAGGAATCATCACATTTTTAAAGCGAATTTTCGTTTATCAATTCTCATCTCTTACTGGCAAACTCCTCACAGGGAATGTTACGACAAAGATCTTGAATAATTATAGTACCCAACACAAGGTGGTAACACTGCAGTGAAAAATGGTATCTAGAAGTTGGCGGCGTCATTTCTCGTTAAAGGGAAACTAAGATGCGGCTTTTTATCGCACTAAGGTATTTTTTTGGACAGAAAGAGATAAATTGGAGATAGGTCGGAGGAACAAAGTGTGGGTAATAAAAAGGTGACGAGTGAAATAAGCATCAGCACGGTCATTCAAATTTAGGCGCCAATTATGCAAAGTCTATTAGCTTACCTCAGAATAAATTTAACCAGCATTTCGTGTAGTGATTTAGTGCATGGTCATGATTATCACGAAATGTGCAGGTAAAAACTTGAGAGACGCGAGGTTAATTTGTTCCATAAAGTGGCAAAGAAAATATGCCATTGGATTTCTAAGGTTATGGGAGTTTCTTTGTAAAGACGAGATGTTAAAAATTTGCCGATATCTGAATTGCTTTTGCTCCCACAATAAAAAAAGGTTTTACTTCAGATTCAAGCATTCCTCAGTTAGGACGTCAAATTGAAAGAGATCGGTTAACTCTTGCCTGTAGCTAGCCAAAAATGCGAGTCAAACATGTAAACAAGGCGCAAATAAATGGTAGAACTGGTTGGGTCACTTTTATTATTCCCCCAAAAAACAATGGCGTTAAAAGCAGAAAGAACTGTGCCTTGCACTTTTATTTTCATTATTCCTTTTCAGCGCGTAGCTTTAATGTATGAAAAACTTCCAGTCAACTACTTTGCATGCATTTCATGTGACGATGCGTACGTCCTATCCCCATTTTTATCCCTGTTAATAATAATAACAGTAGTGGACTTTCAGATTTTTGTTGCCCAGGTATTCCAGAAAGGGGTGTTTCCCTTTTGCCATGGCATGCGGTGAATCGTCTTCACTGTCCCAACGAAAGAATTCTTCTCGCGTGTTGACACCATGGACATTCTGACAATGACGGTTACCAGACTTGAGCAAAACGAAGGGAGTGTCAATTGGGAGATAAATGGCCTTAGTAGCATATCCATCATCCCGGCAGCAGTAATAGATGTTTGTGTTTCTGTCATAACTGCCGTCTGGTAGCTGACCGCTGCGCCAGTTATTGTTGTTGTCATCTTCGTCATCCCAATAAATGTATCCATCCCTGAAGCCTGGTAGGCACAATACAGAACATTGATTAGTCCATAACTGGAGGGAAATGAAAATAATCTAAAATTTTGCGTTCTGCTAAAATTGAGCATTACCAACATAACCGGGCGTCAGGTCAGATTTTCAACCGTTCATCAAATAGTGAAGGTTTCTGCTAATTTATTTGGTAGGAAAATAGTTTATTTTCCGAAGAGCAGTTTCCTTTCCCTATTTGCAATCATTTGTCCAGCTTCACTTTTGGTCAGGAATTTGCCTGTTTTCATTTTGCTGTTCAAACAATTGTGGACAAGAAAGTTGCAAAAGTCTCTTGTACACTCCCAAATTTGGAACTACGATGCAATTAAGTTTGTAAAGAGACAGAACCGACCTGGTCATCTTCCTCGACTGATACCAAGTTGAGTGGACAATTAGAAGCATGCCTTGGGCCTATTGCATCACTGAATATATTTTTCGTGTGTTGTTCTAAATCGGTAAGATAAATCGAAAATGTTCCGACCATCATTTATTGAAATAGGGTTCATCACCGACCCGAAGAACAATCTACTCACCTTGAGGGCAATTTCCTTTCTTGTAGATGCAGTATTGTCCTTTGGGCCAGGGGAGGTTGTATTTTGAGGTTTCAGCTCTGGTCTTCATGCAGAACTTTTGTTCCATGTTACTTTTACTAACGTGTCCTGCTAAATCATAGGGATTTGACCAATAGTTGTTTGAGGCATTATCCTCGGTGTCATGGTAACGGGTCCCTTTGTGCCAAAACGTTCCTTTCGGACATCCTGACTTTGTCATGGGGAGACCATAGGTACCGACTGGCCAAGTAAGAGGAATGCGCACATCAGGATCTGAAAATTTCAAAAGAAATACTCTCAACCCTCTTTCTGCAGATCACTGTTACCATCATTAGTAAGAATGCTATTCTGGCTGTTTTCTGTTTAGTATTCTACGTATTTTTGAACGGATGAATGTGAGATAGTACCTTGAGGTTTAGAAGCCCCTTTTATCCTAGGGTATTCCCGTAAGATCCTTTTCACGTTACTTCTTCGCTGTGCCAAACCTCGACATCGGTATCGCTGGTCAAGAACTCTGAAAAAACTATCTTCAACAGCGTTGTCAATAGGCATCAGCTGCAATCCAATGGGTTCAGGCAAGTTGTGTCCTCCAGAGGAGAATACCATCCTGTTCTCAGTAAAACTAGCTGTATCTGTATTGGATTCGCTAAACTTTTTTATGTCAACTGACAAGGAGCTACTGAATCCCAAGAGGCTACCGGACGCTGACAGCGATGATTCTTTCTAGAAGCCGAAAGCATTAACATGATTCAGCATCTATTCAAGCCCGGCATGCTAGTCCATCGCAGGGTTACCCCCAGCATTAATGCGCCGGTAGCTATTTTTACACCTGGGTGGAGAGGCACTGTGAGAGTGAATGTCATAATGTCCCCGACCAGGCTCGAACCCGGACCGCTCGATCTAAATACTATTGACACTTTAATAAAGTCTTTCATATATTCATTCATCCGGAGTCGAGCACACTAACCATGAGACCGGGGGGGAGGGGACTCCCTTACATGGGCTATATAGGTATGTGCGGCCCCAAAGGGTATGGTTTTTCAGCTGTTTTGGTCATAAATAGGGTATGGGTTTTGTACTCCGGCCTTGATATGGGTATGTTTTTAAGAAGAAGCCCCTTTTTCGTTATTGTCGAAAAGAAAATCAACAAAAGCCCTTCACAAATTATGTTTACAGTAATTTAACATTGGTCTGAACTAGGGAACTAATTGTAACACAGATCTGAAACAGGGTTTTGATTTAAGGGTCAGGTCATAAATAGGGTTTCGAATTTATGGTCAGGTGATAAAAAGGATAGGGAATATCGCAGATTTTGGTCAAATAGGGTAAGGGTTTTGGGAAGTGGGCCGCACACCCCGCCCAATTTTTCCAGGTGTACCCCCCCCCCCTCCCCGGGGCCAAGAGGATACCGTGCCTCCAAGTAACCAAGCTTACATAAACAATATTTGAATAGGACTTTATACAATTTTGACATACCATACACAAAATGTGGCAAATAAAGGGAACAGCCAAGTTCTTCTTGCATGTTCCATTAAAAACTCGTCGGTTTAATTCCTATATCTTTGAGTCCCAGTTTATTCCATTTGCCTGATTTACGTATACCTTGTAAACGTTTCACCCATTCCATCAACCAATCATTAAAAAACGCCGGTGGTCAAAATATTGACATAACACGTGAAACAAAGACCATGGCCCATCAGTACCCTTTTATGTCAGGTTATGCAGCCATGGTCAAGGTCACTTGAACACTGGCTCACGTTTGTAAATCTATACCTGATCATGGTGCTCAATAAATAAACAACATCATCAATTCTTACCTTTTCCATGGCAAACTTGACAATTTTAGTGTACGAACTTTCGTGACGTTCTATCTTCTTCGTTCCCAATGTCACCTTGACCACAATGTCCTAAAAGAAAATAAAAACACTTGCTTTTTAACTGTAAAATTGTGAAAAAAAATTGCAGTTGGGAGTAACGTCAATTGAAATGCATTTTCATATGTACACGCACCTAGTTTCAGTGGGCATAGCATTTTTAGTAATCCAAACAACCACCAAATACTAAAACTGTGATCATCGCGAATACCAGTTTGTTATCGGATCGAAGGTCCTGAATCCGGACTCTCTATACGAGGTCGCGCTCCCTGCTTCCTCATGCTTTTTGACCCTTTTTACCATATTTTCCGAACGCGAAGCGACTGACACAGAACTTAATTTAAACTGAACGGCGTTTAAACTCAACTGAAATTGAATAATAATTACTAGCGTCAATATTCCTGACAGTTCACCCATTCTGTACGCATTCATAGCTTAATTAATTCAGATTGATTCACACATAGTGCACGTATCTAGAATTACAACATTTCCCTCACTTCCTTTCAAAAAAAATAAACTGAAAGTTCCCAAAGTTTTGTTAGTGCTTCTACAGTTAAACTTCTTCGGTTAGTCTCTTTGGTGGTCTAACAGTTCGTCGTGGTCCAAAGGTTGCAATGTCGGAATGGGTGCGGTCTTGCACACACTGTGTCGGTAGTATATGGTTGACAGTATTCATCGGCCATGATTTTGGCGTAACGTATTCTGCTGAAGTGGTAGGCAGCCCTATTAGAGTTTCTGGTTGTTGGTCGATTTGAATTGCAAGACGTAAGCGGCGACGGTTGGTGAAATATCTCCAGGTTCAGTCTGTACGTACTTGGTAACGTTTGAGTGATCTGTCAGTGGGTTGCTTAATCATTGTTGCTTTCTGCCAGACTACTTCATTCGGATCCAATTGACATCGAACATTCTGGTATTGCTTTAGATTATAAAGTTTCTTGGCCGTTTATGATTGTGGTAATCAGCTTGGGTCTGTTTCTGTGCTATCTTCACTTCCCTGCTCCTCTCCAGATTAGGATCCAGATATTGATGAATGAGCAGGAGTGCTCTATACTTGGGTTGGGGAAGCAATTCTGCTAACCGTAGTTGAGCCGGTCTGATTGGTGTGGATCTGTAGATGAGGGTCTGGAAGGGGGTTCCTGATTCCGCATTCCCGCTCCTTTTTCACGAGAATCCCGCACATCCTGCACTTTTTTCATCACTATCCCGAGTCCCGTTTTTCTTTCCCAGAAAATACATTAAAAAGTTTAACTTCTACAAAAGCTAATGAATGTAAGATTGGCCCTTTCGATTGATATTTTGAATTTACGTGTGTTTTTAAAGGCTATTTGTGCGGTCGGGAATCCTTATGCGATATAAGGCGAGATTGCTGTCACCATTTTGTTAGCGAACGGGACTTTAGGCGCGATGCCTAATGAGTTTGCCAAGCAGACAAGTCTCTGATGAGTCCCTTGGCCAGGACGAAACGAGTTGCGTAAGACTAGCACGAACAATGTATCATCAAAAGTAACTGTCAACTTTATTGTCAATTCTTAAAGGCTCCTGCAAAAAGAAATAGTTTTTTGTACCTCCGTATGATGAAAGAGCACGATATGGCAATCGTGACCTAGGGGTTTTCTCCAAGGCCTTTACTCGTAGCGATTTCTGCTAACCCAGTGAAGGTTTTTTTAAGTGTTTCGCAAAGTTGAACAGGTCTTTGTGTTCGTCGCCGCTTAGCGGAACATTGAATTTCTCTTTGTGGATCGCCGAGGTTCTGGCGCTAGAACTGGAAGTATCGTCGGTGGTCGTAAGATAAAACGAGACCAAAACTCTTACTGTAACAGAGCTGGTATCACTATTTGCCATATCTCGGGCAACTAGCGGTTAAGCTGTTGAGAAATTCCCCTCAAGATTACAATAAATGTGAACCTGTGAAGAGACTGAAGAGCTCGAGGAATTGAGTCAATTGAGCATCGAGTCAATAACTGGTACGCTATTATGCTATTACATCTGGTTTAAACAAAATACCCTCTGACTATTTCAATAAGATAACTATTAACCAGGCACACTGTATAGTTTGGTATGGAAGGAGAGGCCGCTTAGCGCTCGCCTGGTTGATTCTTTTTGGCCGCTAGAACGTTTATTTGGATCGTGATGATTTCCCGAATTCCCGACAGACAGGCCAAAAAAATTCCGCATCCCGTGCCCAAATTTTGGCGAGTCCCGCTTCCCGGGAAGCAGTCAAATCCCGGGTCCAGTCAAGATATCTATCATTTTCCCGATTCCCGCACCGTATTTTAATCAAATCCCGGATCCCGAAAATACCCTTCCAGACCCTCGTAGATCAGCATTGCAAGATGTGGGTCAGAACCTGACTCTTTTGCCTTTTCCCTGACGTTCATTGCCGTTTTGACCATGGATTCGATTAAACCATTCGACTGAGGGTACCTGGGGCACCTAGAACCTGTGCTAAACTGCAAATGCTATGAACTCGTCGGATTCAAATTGAGTTCCTCTATCTGTGTGCACTTCTCCTGGAATCCCATATTCTGCAAAGATTTTCTTGAGGAGACCAATCACGTGACCTGACGTCTGATTAGACAGTTTCTTCGCAATAGGAAATTTACTAAACTAATCTGGAACGAGAAGGTAGTGGTGAGAACGATGTTCAAATATGTCGATTCCGAGTTTGACTCCTGGCATGCTGGGTACATCATGCGTCATGAGCGGTTCCTTCTGTTGAGTTGGCTTCTCTTTCCGGTAAATGTCACACGTGTTCATTGTTTCCTCGCGAAAACACTGTCTTGCGCACTCCTGGTAGAGTTTTTCCCCTTTCCCAAATGTTCTGCATGAAGATCTCTCAGATATTCTGCTCTCTGCAATATGCGAATCACTAAACGATGAGCTTTGAATATCAGTCCATCTTCGATTGCTACCTCTTCACGATAATTATTACAGTAATGCCGCTCTGGTTCTGGAAGTTGACGCTTTTGAAGTGGCCAGTCGTGGAATGTGAAATGTCGTAGCTGATTCAAAGCTGGATCTGCATTGGTGGCAATTCTGGTTCTGTCAAGGCGATTGTCTGTTGCTGCAATGGCGTTACCTGATGCACCGGAATTGCATTCATCTGCTTTCTATCCTGACGCTCTGGACTGAGCGGCTCGACTGGACTCAAAGCTTCTGCTATTGAGTTTTCCTTTCCCCTAATGTGCTCTAACTTGATCTCGTATCTTGCAAGCCTTAATAGTGGTCTTTTTCTTGAGCTTGCTGTGGCAATTTGCTTCTTCCAAATGGTCTCCAGTGGTTTTGCGATCTGTCTGAACTCGAACGGGGTCACCATACACATAGTTTGGCGGTCTTGCCATGACGATTACTATTCCTACAAGTTCTCTCTCAATGTTGCAATACTGCTCCTCAGCAGGAGTTAGTGTTAGGGATACGTAGAGCACTGTTCTACCATCTTGCATGTGATAAAACTGTACCCAATTCTTTCAACGGTGCATCCTTTCTCGATAACATGTTCAGACTTGGGGTTGAAATACGCCTCGAGTACGGGATTCTTTAATTTGTAAGCTCTTCTTTGATTCCATCAAACGAAACTTGATGGGCCGAATCCCAAGTCCATTCCACGTTTTCTCTTAGTAGTGGCTTGAGTAGCTCGGAGAGTTTCATCAGCTGGACTGAAATAGCGTTCAGATAATAACCTTGCCTTGGAAACTCTGAAGACCTTGCTTCTCTTTTGGTCCACTCATCTACTTAATGGCCTCTACTTTTCTGTCAGAAATCTTCGTGCCGTCAGAGTTTGTCCAAAGAATTCACGTGTGGTTCTCTTGAATTGCAGTTTCTTTGGATTGAACTTTATGCCGTTCATCCTTGCTGTCTCAAGTAACCTGAGCACGTTCACATCGTGAATGTTCACATTGTGATTCTTATAACTCGTTGTAGGGAGGAATTAACTTTCTCTTGGAAGACTTCTGAACTGACTTTCAGGCCAAAAGGAAGTCTGAGCCACTTGTATTTTCCCCTAGGTATATTGAGGGTTGCCAAAAGTGAGCGTTAACTTCGTCAATCCTCTTTGAGTAGCAGCAGCGGCGGCAAAGGCAGCGGTAGCGGTAGGGTAGCGGTAGCGGTAGTGGTAGTGGTAGTGGTAGTGGTAGTGGTAGTGGTAGTGGTAGTGGTAGTGGTAGTGGTAGTGGTAGTGGTAGTGGTAGTGGTAGTGGTAGTGGTAGTGGTAGTGGTAGTGGTAGTGGTAGTGGTAGTGGTAGTGGTAGTGGTAGTGGTAGTGGTAGTGGTAGTGGTAGTGGTAGTGGTAGTGGTAGTGGTAGTGGTAGTGGTAGTGGTAGTAGTAGTAGTAGTTCCTATTGATACCCTTATTGATGTCTTTTAGATGTAGACAGAGTCGAATCGATTCATCTGATTGTGCGAAGGGTACAATGATGCTGATCCAGTCCGTGTGTCCCCCAACTGGTTCGATAATGCCGAAGCTGCATAATCTTTGTAGCACATCTTTACAGGCCTCTTTCTTCTTTTCCGGTACTGCGCTGGGTGGGTGTTGTACGGGTTGAGCCTCAGGTTTGAGTTCAATGTGGTATTTTCCACCTGGCAGTTTACTAATGCCTTCGAACACATCTTTAAATTCTGATAGCACGTACTCCTTTCTAATGGGCTAACAGTGTCTCTTTCCATTCAGTATAACGCCATCATTCATTATTTCACATGTGGGCGTTTAACTTCGTCTAAGATGCAGAGCACACTCGTATGGACTTGTGGAACACGAGGTAAGGCGGGTGGTGTTGCCACCGGATAGTCGATGTAACCAACTTGTTGCCCTGTTGTTCTACCTAGGATAAGATATCCTCGAGTGTCTCTCACCAGAGAGATTGTCATCTGTGGCTGCTTATTGCTGGTGTGGATGCTAATTGTGCACGCTCCAAGATTTGCTGTCGATGATTTTCTGTATCCGAAGATTTGAACTGGAGTAGGTATTAGTTCCTTATCCCCAAACTAGACGCTTTGCTGCGTGTACCCAGGCAGTCGTTATTCTGAGAAGCAATAGCTATATTGCAATTGAGCTAAATTTTCTGCATTTGAAGTTGTACGAAATTCAATCGAGTTGATGTGCTTAAGCTATTCTGCTTTTGATTGCATTTCTTGGAATCGATTAATAGCTTATTACTCGTTTGCAATTCTTTAGGGTGTGAAATGAGTCAAGGTCTTCATATCAACCTATAAACGTTTCAGTCTATTTTCCGTAGCCTTTGTCGTTGTTACTTGCGTTTCTCAAGCAAGCGAGACATTTTGAATTTCATAGTTATGGCGATGCGTGACATAGACCCACGAATGCGTTGTCGAAATCATATACTTATCTCGTGATTTTTAGCCCATTTAGAAGTTAAAGTATTAGGAAAAGTGCTTATGTAAATGCTTGTTTGTTCAGTACAGATCATCAGTCGCCTAGATAGCCAAAGTAAGTTCCAGATGTTTAGAATGTTTTCCGGCCGCAATGTAGGCGAACCGCGGAGGTACACCAACATGGCAGTTCCATACTGGTCTCTGTAAATTTGTGCAAAATATTTCGACGAATACGTGAGCTTGGGAAAACCCACAGACTTAAAAATTCGGAGTGTCATCTTTATTAATCTCCTATAACATCACAATTTCTTGATTTTATCCACTAAATGGTTTTGCAATAAATTTTATTGCGTCAGGATTACGTGACAGTGCAAGCCAAGAATTCTTTTGCTGGGGTCCACATACATTAGTTTCTTCAGCTTAAATGTACAATGATTCGCTACATGAGTTTCACTCTTGTTAGGCCACATAACTCTGTTACAAGCAAATAACGAGAGAATATCGTTTAATTCGAGATTTATCTTAATTATACTTTACGAAGTTTCTCAGAGCATTTTACTTAGGTGTAATCGAACAGATGAATTCGTAAACAAATTCCCTAACCCTTCTGCTCTTGTTGCTCAGACGTTCTTGAGCTCGTGCTGGGATTCTGCTTGGTTCACGATCACATCTAAAAATACGAAGACGCTTCTGAAGATGCTTTTTATCAAGTTGAAGAGTTGATAGCCCCGGTTGATGGCTCCTTTGGTATAACATGATTCATGATTCACTCAAAATGTTCGCTTGTAAATTGATCTCTCGTAAGGCTTGCAGAGACCCGTTCCGAAAACGCTTAACGTCCTTTAGTGTTGGTCTACCTTGAACAGTGTGTTCGCTTGTATGTGATTTCATCGCCCTAGAAATCATGGAATCCTTGCTAACTTTTCTCGACGACGACGTCTGCAAATTTCATGTGCTGTACGCATGTACAGGTGGCGCATGCGCTTTAGAGACCAGACAGCGATTTGTGACTGAACATGGAAAAAAAAAAAAACGGAGCCGAAATTTAAACCCAGGCCTCACTGCCTGGGTAACAACGATCTGTACATGCATAAAGGCATTACGTCACACTTCGCACCTGTGTCGATCTTACACGCAACCAAAGTAGCTTGATACGCTTGCTTGAAGTGTCATTAACGCTCTTGACATAATACCTCTCGATATGGTGAAACAGTGCTGGCGGATTTGAATACTGTTGGGGCGGCTCAAGTGGCGTGTAGTAGCATGGATATCCATGGGTTGATTGGAGGCTGGCTATTTTCGCCCAGTGGTTTTGTCTGCAAGCCATGTATTTGGGTTTGTTTGAATTTGCTGTGCTTGCCTGGTTTTGCTCTCTTGCTCATGCAACACTTGTGCGCCCTTTATTGCAACAGTTGTGACACACTGCATCCATGGCTGGACACCTAGACTTTGAATGAGTTGGGCTAACTCCGCAACAATAAAGTCTTGCCGCTTCATTTCATCTTTGTCGTTGCAAGTGTCGTCCATGCCATGCCCCTTTGCTAGTTTTTTCATCTTGTCAGTGCTTTTCTTGTAGTCTGTGACCCTGAGTTAACCCTTACTGTATGGCTGTGGCTGCAGCCGATGCTGTGCTTCGAGTCTGCATTATCCATCTTTGACAGTCGCTATTATAGATTTCGGTAGCAATCTCGATGTCCCTTTCCGCCTTAAGCGTATGTTTGGGCACTTTCCATTCGACCAAATGTTCCAGTTTGAAATTCCAGGTATTCCATGTGGCGAATGGAACAGTATTTTCCGGTTGGTTGGACTAACCTGTCCCAGCTCATCACGTTTCAAGTTTCGCGTGAAAATACGAAATAAACAAAGAGAAAACAAACAGCGGATTCGTTGCCTGTTTGACCTTTTTTACAAACGATGTACTAGGTGAGGACGACGATATAACTTCTATCAGTGCAGCTAGCTCTTACATGCGTAGGAATTTAAATCGAGTCTGCGGTTACGTTAAGGATACGATCCCCTTTATTTCCTGACGAGTTCAAGCGTCACTATCGAATGACGAAGCAAGCTGTTCACTCGTACAGTCATGCCCACATTACTCATAGCTTACATGTATTTGCGCACTACTTACTAAAGCTTGTTGTGGCCAATCCCCTGCAATAATGTTGAAGAAAGATATTTAAGTCGTCCGTCAGATAGAAAACATGACGAGTAGTGATATTGAGAAGCTTGATGTTGAGTTCGATTTCCGGGCTCGGAGAAACTGGGCCCGAGCAGGAATGGTCGAATGGAACGGAATTTTCCGGTTATTCCGATTTTCCGGAATTTTAGGCCAACCTCTCGAGGTACACCTAAAATTTCGGGATGAAATTCCGAAAAATGTCTGTTCCATTCGCTCCCTCACCTGGCATTTCCGGAATATTTGGTCGAATGGAAATCGCCCTTGGTTCTCTTCCAAACACTTCTGATACACCATTGGGTTTTGGAGTCCGTGGAGATTTGCATTCGAAAGAACAATGTCTTTGGTGTCCTCTGGCCATCCACATGCGTCGGTAACTGAATTTGTCTGCACTTTTCGATGTACTCAGGTAGTTTCATGACTTTTCTCTCCTCGCGTTAGTACTTTATTTTGAGTAGCCGCGACGAGTTTGCTTCCCCTCGGTTTGCAATGCTCCTCCAATTTCTCGGGATGCTTTTCCCATTTCTTAAGATCAGCTTCTACAATTGTTACCTTGTCGAGAATGTTTTGACCGCGATCTTCTGACCTGACCACTGGTTAATAGTCCGAGCATAGGAATTCTGGGTCTGCTTTAGTCATCTTTAACCCTTTGCATAAGACAGACACCTCTATCTTCCATTCTAGGAAACACTCGTGTAGTTTTCCATCGCTTGTCCAATCGATAATCGGTCCTTTTGTCAGCCCTTCCATGGCCATTTAATTTCGCTCACGTCACTAAAGCTCTGAATTAATATGAAGGCTGGATTTCGGTCTTGACGCCATGTATCATTGTGCTTTTTGACTTTCTATACTTTATTTTCCGAACGCGAAGCGACTAACACAAACTTCATTTAAACCGAAAAGCGGTTAAACTGAAGTGAAATTTAATAATAATTACGAGCTTAAATACTCCTAGCGGCTCACACATTCTGCACGCATTCAGAGCTTAATTATTCCGATTGATTCACACACTGAGTGCACGCAGCTAGGATTACATAACGTCTTTCGTTTACATTGCAAGTTACAAAACATTTATCGACATAAAAAGTAAAGGTAATTTAAGGAAACAAAATAAGTGTTCTCAAGAAATAAAAGAATATTATGTACTTTAAAAGGCACAGCAGAATACTAACCGTTCCCCAGCTGTCGATAAATATGCGGTAAGCTCGCTGGTCGTAAACTTTGGGTAAGCGGCACACAGCAGCCGCGAAGGCTTCTGTTACAGAATACTTGTCAACTTGAGCTAACTCCAGAAGATATCGAGCTGTGCCTTCATTGCAAACTTTTTTCTTTTCAAAAAAGACTTTGTGCTCTCTTGTTGTCTCATGTTTTATACTCCCATAATCTACAATAGCGAGTGAGAAAGACAGGGGGCAAAAAAACAAAGAGTTACATGTATTTTTTTCCAAGAAAGCCGTGTTGTTATCAAAACTACACAGAGAGAAATAATGTAAATAGTTTGCTACTAAACATAACATTAAAATAGATAGAGATCAAAGCTGAACGGAACGGACTTCTAGTCCGTTCCCATGTTTCATTGTGTTATTAGAGTACACATGCGCATTTAAATAGAGTATATTTTAGATTATACAATTATAGAGGTACAGTTGCATCCGCTTTAAGATTTAATAAGAACTTGCGCTGAAATGATAAAAGAATTATCACTCAGGTTATAGTGTTAACATGCGATAATAACATTTATCTATGGCAAACAGCTTATTAATAAGCTTGTGCGCTTTGATTATTTTTATAGTGGCTAATTGTTACCGCCATATCGCGAAGTCAATCTCGATCGGTCTCCAAACATCGTTTTAAAAAAGAACAAACGTTTAAGTTTATTCACGAAAACGAGTTTGACTGAAAATAGAACAAAAATAAACAATTATTTACAACATTAGACGGCTGAACGGACAAACCCCGAAAAACACAAACTTACAGCTTTTTTCCGAAATGAATGATTGACCTCTGGCGAAAAGGAAATTATAAGAACAGCGACAATGACTAGCTCTAATAATATAACTCGAAGGATATTAGTTTGACCGTTGCCACAGAATTTAAACTACTAGTCTTATTAACATATTGACCTCACGCGCGCGCGAAAATACCAGATGTCCCGCGGGGCCTCTTGTAAGCATGTGAGAGGCCTTATCAACGGCTAAGTGCTCACGTACGCGTGTGCGTACCACCTCGCCCACGTTTTACTTTAAGCTGCCGTACATAGGCCATTTTTCTGTCATCACTCAGAAGAAGATTCGACACTTAATCAAGTGCTATTGTAATGATTTAGACATCAAATTAGTTTTTTCTTCCTTTAAGATAGGTAACCTTTTTGGTGTGAAAGACCCTATCCCCGGCGGGCTTCGTTCACATGTGGTTTATAAGTTTACATGTGCTGGCTGTAATGCCTGTTATGTCGGCGAAACCATCCGACATTTTTCCACACGCGTACGTGAGCACTTAGCCGTTGATAAGGCCTCTCACATTTTCAAACATCTTCAGAATTCTGAACGTTGTCGCTCATTGTGTTCAATAGACTGCTTTCATATTTTAGATCACGCCACTACCAGCTTTCAACTCAAGATAAAGGAGGCTATCCATATTCAAAAAGAACTACCTTGCCTCAATCAGCAATTACATCATGTAAATCTAAAATTATCCTTTTAATTTACACCTTTTCACGTTTTTTTGTTACTATTCGTCTTAATTAGCATTTTTGTCTCCTTATTATTCAACTTGCTTTATAATCATTCAACTCAAGATGACAGAAGTTCCGTCGAAACATGTCTTGTAAACTTAAAAAATTGGTCGTTTTCCTTAAAATCTTTACGTGTCTGCTGTTATCTAGACCTTTTGGAAATAAAATATAAGACGCTGATGTTTTGCAAGAAAACCAAGACGATCCACCACCGAGGAGTGCTCGTAATCGTATAACCGAGTTTTATTCGGTCTGAAATTAAGATGCACAATATATTTTTTATGGCGAGTTTTCTTATAAACTTTTCTTGATCGGGATAACCATCAAACGGTATAGCAGGTAAGCAGTAAATCACAAGGAACGTGTCTAAAGCAGATCTCGGGTAGAACTAGACTACTTAATTAAAACTGAGCTAAACATATTACTTTATTATTTTTCATTAGTTTCCCCTTAGGCGTGTACGAGGCTGCTGCAAGTTCCTTAATTATGAATTCTGTACATAGTTCAATTACTACGTTAGTTCCACGTTAACAGTTAAAAGTAATAAATTATTCTATTGTGATAACTACATTTAAGGCTTTTATTTTTGGTACTGCGGAGCTTGTGTTCCTTAACCCAGTGAGTACATCACCTGAAGTCAGACATATCGATAAAAGTTCTTACTTGAACTGAGACTGAAGGCGACATTCCATAACCCTGCGTCATAATCAGCTATGTAAAAAAAAAAAACAATAAAAGCATAAGTATTCTTTGCTCTGTTTCCGTGCACTGTTTTTCTCCCTCTGTTTTCCTCCAAAGAAAAAAACATAATTAAGAGTATTTTGCATGAAGTAAATAGCCTTGGTACTTAGTGGGATGCTGGTTTGACTGCCGTAGTCGACAACAAGGTTTACACCAGGTCTGTTAATACGTTATATTTGGTCTAAGTAACCTGGGAGCAAAAGTATCCACAACAAAGTAAAATCAAATCTATTTCAATCACAAAATTTCTAAGCTCACCACTGGCTTTCACATCTATCTTGAGTTTATCTTGATAAGACTTGGCCCCGGAAAATACTTCGTTTGTGGTAAATTCGACGCACGATGAGCGATGAACAAAGAGAACCTCGTCTGGCACGCGGAACTTCCCATCCACGGAAGTCTTCTTTGTATCCCATGTCAGTTTGAGTATCTTTCTTGTCGAGAGTAGTCCTGGGTCGACACCACCGTGTGACAATTTGCCACCTTCAGGATTGCCTTTCAGGATGTTATAGCCAACACCTAGAAATCTGAGACCTTTAGCCGTGGCCAGATTCTGGTAGGCATGGGTTACAACGGCAACACCCAAAGTGATAAGGAAAATGGTCAGATGCATGGTTTCTCTGTAAAGAATAATGAAGTAACCGGCAGGTACACGTGTCCAGTGCTCAATTCAGTTAATTCAGTTGGGTCCTAATGGATAAGTGCTCGGAAACGTGGTTGCCATCATTCCTGTAGGACTGGGTTGTTACTAAACTACAATTTTGTTCTTTACTAGACTTACTTTAAATAACCTAGTAATCAGTAATTGTGTCGAATGTTCGCCGATGCATACTCTGCAATGAATTAAACAATTCGTACACATAATCATCAAAACTAAATTAAATGACTACTTTTCAACGCGGCCGTTAGCAGTTATAAAAGATCATTCATTATTGCAGTGCGTTCGACGGTTTTGATTAATTAGAATGATTTTATCTGCTGCAATTAAAACGATATATCTGAAATAAATAAATATGCGCTGTTTGCAAGATGTACTGTATATGATGAGGGCAATATTTTCCCGTGAATGATCAACAGTTTCGTGTTTAATTTGCCGGTAAATTGAGAGTGAATGGATGCTGGTTTTTACTATTGCTGCTTCAGAGAACTGTGTTCATTCGTGTTAGAAGGCAAAAACTTACTGGCAAGTCTTGAATTCAGAAAATATAGATCTTCTCTCAAAAGTCGTGGCACAGTATTCTTGTGACAAAAGCCACAGCACTTCCTAAATCCGTTATTTTGGCATGCCCATCCAGATGAAACTTGGACACAAATCGCATTTTCTGTTGTTTTAACTTGAAGAGTTCAAGACATCACTGGAAACGGTGATCACAACAAGTTAAATGGCGATCATGATGCAATTTACCACTGCAAGTCTCCACTGCAGTCTTAGGTAAGCTGGATGGAGTGCACATGCTACACTAGGCGTTCCATGACAGACTTGGAAGTGCTTAACTCTCCGAATTACACCATTTCGGCGACTTATCACGTCTAACACGGCTTCCAGCTTTCCCCAAACACGGTTTTTGCGGTGATGATTGCCACATGTCCCTCTCGCTGGATAATTGCTGTTTTCCGTGTACCTCAGAAGGCATTTCTTTCGGAGCCTGCGAGGCAAGTATTCCTTCAAGTGAGACCATATCAAGCGTCCTTGCACATCAGCAAATACTACGCCCGCTTTCTGAGGTCGTATTCTTCAATGGTTCCTTGACTCTAGGTCTGGGAGTACATTTGGTTGAAAGAACAATAGATAGTTTGGGATAAGGATGGCCTCTTGTTGAGAACACCTAGCCGTAAACGTCTAGTAGCACTTGAAGTTTGGTTCAAGACAACAGACCGTTCCCGATAGAGTAGAACATGGAATTTGTACCCCAACCAAGGTGCACGAGATTGAATTTTCCACTGGATTCCCTGCTGAGTCATGAAACCACCAAGCTTTTTGTCTATCACCTCTTACTTGATTCGTTAGGCTTCACTGACGAACTTTTTGCTATTGTCTGTGGTTTGAGTTAGCAAATTCTTTAAGGTCGTTTTTGCCTGGTGATGAAATGCTTTAAACTTACAAGAAACTCTGCTGTCTCAAAGTTTGGCATCACTCCATTCACACAGCACATGTCAGACTACATTCTTAGAGCAAAAACTTAAGCCTTCTCGACAGTCCCGCAAAGCTAACACCACTAACTTGAAAGGATGTTTTACCTTAATTTCGGTTCCTTGGAAAACTTGAGCTCAAAAACGCTGACGCCCATTGCAGGTCCTCACAATCTTCTTTATCAATCTTAACCGCGGCACCCAGTGTTACTACCGCACTTTTGCCTTGTTTCTTCCAACGCAAAATACAAAGTAACTTAGTCTGATGTCTCTTCTCCCACTGGAGCCAATTATACATGAAGCCGCTTGGTAGTTTGACATCGCAGGCTAGTCAGTTTGACGTCACAAACAGCACGATAAAGGAATTCGCCTCCCCTACCAGTGTCATTAATTAATGACAACAGTCCCAGTGGATTGTACATCTTTGACAATTTACGTAAAATACCTTGCTTTGTATGCCCAGTATAAGTGCTCTCCGATGGAAAGCTAACGCTGATGGTATTGTTGTCATTGCCCTACTGCAGACTGAGTATACAAGCCCCTTCCTTTCATAGGATGCCCAACTGTTCCTTTGCTTACAGTTTCTCCTCTGTGGCTGATGTTGAACTAGCTGTCTGCAACTCCTTTACCTTTGAGTGCCACTTGTGCAACCTCAATGTCTCTTGAGCAGACACCTCCGGGCAAGCTGATTTGCATCCTTTCACCTTCACTCGATCGAGTTGGCCTCCTCTGATAAGATCATCTGCATAAAAGATTTTGTCAATTTCATCTCTGCTTAGTCTGTCCCACAGCTTTCCAGGATATGTTGTATAATTCTGCCGAGGAGACGTAGCGAAGAGATGGGCCAAACAGGACCCTAATGAACCATAATTTTTCTGCCGTCTGATTGTTCAGATTCTTGATCCAGTAAGATTTTAGCGCGTCACGCTAGATGTGTCAGATAACACGAAGGTTAGTGGTTTCTGATGATTCGCGCACTACTCCCTTGAGTGGACTGTAGAACTCGCGGAACTCATTCGTAGGACCAGACTCTCAACTACTCCCCCATCTTGGATAACTCTATCATAACGATTGATTGTCCCATGGCTGCGTAATTTTCTCGCGGGTTTCTGCAATCGGCGGAGACCTCCTACTTCGTTGCTTGAGAGGGAAGGGTAATTTCCTCTCCAAGAAAGTCTTGTTTCTTGCCATCCTTCTGCATCTCCATACCTCAACTCTGCAAAACCTTAAGCTTGATCACCACAGCAGAATCTGCAAGCCTTAGGACACCTAACCTGCACAAATTATCTCAACCAGAGCGTGAGGTGTTGAGAGAAACTTCTTCAGATGTTGTAGTCCAAACGAGCTTGGTCCTCTTTCTTATAGGACCAGCAGGGGTTCAACACTGGGTGTAGTTTTCTTCTTAATTTTACAGTAGTCACTAGCTCGTAGGATGAGGTGCACTGATAGGAGGCGCTCCTTAGAGTCCTTGTTTCTATTTCAATTCCTTCCAATTGGGCGTACTTTTCCAGGCATTTCTCATAACGAGGATTTTCCAAAGAGAGTAACTGATGCTTGTCAACTTTGGTTACTTAGGGTTAGCAGTGTGTGGTAGCAGAAACGTCTCCCGAGGTAAAACTGACCTGTACCTTGGATATTTCAACTTGCTTAATAAACGCTCCCAGCATCATTTCAATTTGGCGTACTTCACGTTGATGAGGGTAAATTTGCGCATTTGGAAGAGATTGAGGCGTACTTCTGAAAAATCGTACGAGCTCCATGCTCCTGCCTCCAACAGCTCTTGGCTCTTCTTTCCTTCTTTCGGTTCCACGAGTTCTCTGAATGACCAGCTAAGGCGATTTAGCGCTTTTAACCTGACTGGACTAGACGGCATTCCAACTTGACCTTCTTTACCTTTTCTCGCTTGTGGTTGATCGAAATTACCTGCTTTAGTCTCGCTGTTTTTACTCACAGTCCTTTCGGAAGTGCCAGTTTGTCTTAAGGATCCTGATCAAGGCTGGGCCACCACACATGCTTTCTGACCAGGGACGTCATACGGATCATTCGAGGATGATTGAAATGTAACTCCGACAAAACAGCACCCTACTATTTGTTAGAAATCACTACTCTGGTGCCACGGAGGATGCAGCCATCTTCAACGTTAAAATTGTCTTGTTCACTGTAATAAATCTTCAACTGAAATTTTCCGCTGGCCAACCATGAAAAATGCAGTACATCGCGTGGATCCCCACGTGTGGCCTCGCGGATTTGAGACACTGACTGATACTCGTTCCATTTGAACGCGGTTAACTTGATAAGCTTCGGTACTCCAATCATCCTGCTCCTTCACGGCCTTTCGTAGCAACTGAGACAGTGCGTCAGCGTTCACATTATCGTTGGAAGCCCAATTTTCTAGGTCATACTGATGAGCTGACAATTGAATAGCCCAACGTTGCAGCACAGGAATAAATGTATCACGTTTAGGACCAAGCAACAAGTTGATAGGCCAGTGGTCTGCAAGCAATGAAAAGCGTCTTCCAAACGGGTACTGATGGAATTTTTTAAAGCCAAACACAATTGCCAGAGCTTTTTTCTCGATCAGGGAATAATTTTACTCACTTGCTGAGAGACTGCGGGATGCGTACGCTATTGGTTTTTTTTTTCTCCATCATCAGAGACGTGTGACAAGACTTCTCCCAAACCTAATGATGAGGCGTCGACAGCCAACCGAACTCGTTTGTCCGGGTCACAGTGGGCCAACAAAGGTGCGTTAAGGAGAACTTTTTCAACTACTTAAAAGCTTCTTGGCAAGCTTTCGTTCAGCCCCAGGGTGCATCGAACATCAACAAGCGTCTCAGCGGGTGGACAATGGATGGCATATTAGGTAGGAATTTACGGTAATAATTTACCAGCCCGAAGAAAGATTTCAGTTCCTTTGCATTTTGCGACTCTGGAACTTCTTGGATGGCATGTACTTAGCACGGAGAAGGATGAATTCCATGTCGATCCACCACCAACGCGAAATACTCAACTGAAGGCTTCAAAGCACGCACTTTTACTTTTTCAATTTCACACCCATACTGTCCAAACATTTAAGAGTGTTTTCCAAATTGCGAAGATGTTCATGTCGTTTGGACCAGTTACGATTGAGTCATCCAGGATACCACCAACTACATTAAGGCCACTCATTACAGAGTCCATTGTTTGCTGAAAAATGGCTGGACTTGCCGTCACTCCATGTGGTAGGCGTGTATAACGGAAAAGTCCCAGATGATTGTTGATCGTGAAATACTGCCTGGTTTCTTCATCCAACGACACTTGTTGATATGCCGTGGACAAAATCTAGTGTGGAGCCCTCACCACCATTCAGCGGCCTAAATAATTATTCAGCCGTTGACACGGGGTACTCAGGCACATCTGAAGCGGAGTTGATGGTGACCTTATAATCACCACAGACCCTCACTGTGCCATCCGCGGCTTAAGAACCAGCACGATAGGCATAGCCCAATCAGAGAATTCTTCCTTCTCCAATACACCGAGTCTTTCCAACCTCTTGAGCTCCTCTGCAATCTTCTCTTTCAAGGCAAAGGGAACAGGTCTAGGCTTCAAGAACTGCGGGGTGGCATTTTCCTTGAGCTTGAGATAAGAGGTCGCTTCATTGATTGAGCCCAGACTTCCATCAAACAGTGATGCGTATTTAGAAACCAAATTTTAACTTTGTCGCACGGTTCCAGGGAAATCCGTTTGATCTGTTTCCAGTCAAGTGTAGCAACGGACAACCAATTTCGTCCCACAAATGCTGGACCATCACCGGCAGCAACAATAACTGGAAGGCAGGCTGGTTAATCACCATACGACACCTGGACCTTGGCCTCTCCAACAACTGGAATTTCATGCCCAGAATAACTCTTCAACTTTACGTCAGTTTGCTGCCAAGACTTTGCTGCCAGTACATCAGATAATACATGGTTCGGAATGATCGTGACCGAGGCACCAGTATACAGATCCACTGACTTTGCATCAATCATTGCGGTACGATGAGTTCTTTACAACTTCCCTGATGATCCACCACGGTAAACATAGGCCAGGCGGTTTTATCGACTGGTTCGGCCATCGTCTCCATTTCTTCAACGTTACGGATTCCACCGGATTTCTTTTTTCTTTCATCTTACTTTTCTAACTTTCTCCTCCCTTGGCTTTCGGTGCACGCTTCTCCGGACACTTCATTACGATGTGGCCGAATTTCTGGTACCCATGACACTGTGCTTTCCGCTGAAACATTTTTCCGGAGAATGACTAGTTTTCCGCACATGAAACATTTGGGAAAAGTTCCCTCTACTTTCTGAACATCGAGGTGGGAGTCACCATGAAATCCTGAGGCTTCTTTTTCCGTGAACTCGGTGGCACACGCTCACGGCTTTCTCTACTGCGGTTTGTAATGTCAACGTCGCTTCAGCCAGTAACTTGCGCGAATCTGAAATTTGAACGCAAACCACACACAAACCGTTCTCGAATGGTTTCCTCGCGATATATATATGGAGCGAATTCGCAAGTCTCCGCTAACTTTCGTAGCTCGGCGAGGTACTGCCTAACAGTTTCCGACTCTTCCCCTTCGGTTTTGTGAAACTTGTGTCTTTCTGCGATAATTATCGGTTTTGGATCCACATGCTGTGCCAGAGTATCCACCATTTCCGTGAAATTTAATTCTTTCGGTTTCCTCGGCGCTGAAATGGACCTCAACACGCTTGTCTGTCGGCACACTGTTAACTCTGAAGAACATTTTGAGTCGCTCCACATAATATTTCCAATCGCTGCCCGGCGTTAACTCTTCCATACGCCTTCAATACGATGGCTGGGCCACGATACTAGGCTGCTTTGATCCTTCCGGTGTATCCGGCATCTCGTCGCAATTGTTGCGTTCTTCAAACGCGAAACGGCTCCACTGAAAGAAGCGGCCACGGTAATAGCCACATAAAGTTTCCAATCTCTTCCCGACGTAAACTCTTCCATACGCCCTAAATGCGATAGCTGGGCCACGATACTAGGCTGCGCTGATCATCCCGGTGTATCCGGCATCTCGTCGCCAATTGTTGCGTTCTTCAAATGCGAAACGACTCCACTGAAAGAAGCGAACTTTATACACACAACAACTAAACTGTAACTGGCCAGAAAATTACAACTCGTGCAGATATAGTTTAATTAACATAACACCAATTGCTTTCAACACAAGGAATTTTCCCGATAATGCTTACGTTAAGAAACGAAACAAATTTAAATCTCTTTATGTTTAATGCTCCAATCTCGAAAGGAAAAATACAATCAGTGAAAAACCGATCGGTGGAACATCATTCCTCTGCAGCGAAAAACAAAATTAAAAACATAAATTGCCGATAATCAAGGGATTCTTTTTGTTGTTGACGCTTCCAGTCTTCATGTCAGAGAAAATTAACAGATCTGGCAAGTCAGAGTAATTTACCTTACCTTTGCAGCTCTATGCTTGTCAACTGGTCCTTGTGATTATTCAATAGGAAATGTAAGCCCTCAGTGTTCGACCGACTGAACAATTTCGGTTTCCAAGTGAGTATCAGAAAACCAGAACCAAAGTATATGGCAACCACAAAACAAGTACTCGTAGCCGACAGCAAGCGCGGGAAAACGTGTGAGAGCAGGCACACGACTCGCAAAGAATGCCGGGAGAAAGTATCGCTCGAGTTCATTTTCATCTGATCGCCGAACAGCAAACATCTCTGTGCGACGTAATGAGATGAGAATATTATGGTCGCTTCTGATGCGGAAAGAAATCTCGGACGGTATTCATTTGAGGTCTTTCGAGGCCTATTAAGTGACAGCTGTTGATATGGCGGTAAAACTGATTTTAGGAATAGCTACGGTTGAATTGAAGATTGTGCTCCTTACTGACATCTTTGAGTACGATTTAAACTGGCCGAAATTAAACTCTTTTTCAGGTGTATCGACGGGGTTATGTATGAAGCACATGGGTGGCCAAGATAGTGGGTCCTGCAAGGATTTTAATGGATTTTCGTTCGACGCCAAAAGAGAAGTAAAATCTTAGAGGAAAAGGCGAGAATAATTCAAAAACTAAATAATGCTCTGTCCTCGTGAAAGCTTGTGTAACGTTTGGTTAATCGAGTTTCGGTCGCTCCATATATTTTCTAATCAAAACAAATCACGAAAGCGTGCAAGTTAAGGGATGACTCTTTCAAAATAACAAAAAAAGATACGGAAATAAATCGTATATAAGTCCTGGAGTATGGTCAGTGTTAAGAATTTTGTGCAGAGTGCAGTCAACGCCGTAAATATTATACTGGCGTTGGTTCACTATAACACGTCACTCTTTTGTTAAATTCTTGTTTAATTTACGAAACAAAAACGAGCGGTTCCTAACGGGAAGTTCGAAGATATCAAGCTTTAGTTAACTGCATGAACTATAAGATTAATGAAAATAACTAGGTGAATGATAGATAAGCCTTTTTCAGTCAAAACTATCGAGTTGTTGTTTATCCCGAGAATTTGAAAAACACAAAAGTTTTGCAACGCCAAAACGGGCACGGACCCAAAACAATTCCTGTAGACGTGAATGTCATTAATTCAAAATCGATGAATTCGG
Source organism: Orbicella faveolata (assembly GCF_042242905.1). Taxonomy (NCBI): domain Eukaryota; kingdom Metazoa; phylum Cnidaria; class Anthozoa; order Scleractinia; family Merulinidae; genus Orbicella; species Orbicella faveolata. Next base: position 14,178,354 of record NW_028301552.1, read on the forward strand.
CTACCCATACCCATACAGCGAGATTTCCAGTTTCGAAGACATGAAAGTCCCTTTAAAGTTCATTTAAAACTTGTTCATAGTTATCCGCAGTGCGGTTTTTTATATGTTGTTTTCAGAAGGCATGTGACATAAAACCGAAAGACGACATCATTGCTTCTAGGCCATAATTACCCTCCTTCTTATCGCTTAAAGCGAGGATTTCACGGTTCGGCGCATGTCTCTACATCAAAATACTTTTTCTTCGCTTCTTATCAATGTTATCGCTTTAAAATCCCCACTCAGATGTTGTTCAGTAATCACCTGCTATAGCTAGTCGTGGCAGAATGATGTGTGACCAAAATTCTCGGAAGATTTCAGTAGACTTTCTAGTTGACTTATTTTATGGTTGATGATTTTACGGCTATTTGCATGCGAAATTAGGTAACTTGCTTACGATTGGTTCATAAACAATGAAAAAGTGGGCCTGTGCCAAAAAGAGTGCACAGGCGAATAAATAATACAGACATGCGCCGAACCGTGAAGTCCTCTTCTTTGTAATTTTTATTCCTTGCCATTTCAAGCTCAGTCTCTAAGGGTGTGCTTTGGTTCTAAAAACGGAAATTCGCCAGCTTGAAACTACCACGTACACCTCGCCATCTTTGTTTTGAGATATAGCTTTCTACTAATATACCCCCATCGAATATGCAACTAGCCAGACACATTAGGGGCCAAGAAAGCTCTGGAAAGTAGCAAGGAGGCAATTTATTTGTCTAATTTAGGGCTACTTGCCTCATGTACCCACCAAAACGTTCATATGATCTCTCACCCATCCCTAGCCCGTGAGCAGGCTCTTATACACGGTGACTGCCACTCCATAGGCAAAACACGAGAACCTTTGACATGAATCCCGCCAAGTTTTCTTAAATTCATACGTGAACACAGACTTCTGTTTACATTAGCTCAGAGTTCATTACTTCATGGCCACTTCACACTTTAGGATCTGCTTGAAAAAGCCGAAACACAGGAGCCAAAAGCTCGCTAATTGCGCTCGGCTAATTGCGCTTGCAGAACGCAGTTCATAATCTTGCGTTTCCTGTGGTTTCAAGGGTGATTTCTTCAGTTTGAAACTTGAGACTGGTGATCAGGAGACTTTTAACTACTTCTGCCTGCATGTTCAAAGACGCTTCTCCTGATTCTTTTACATCATTCTCACGTTTAGACTGTTCACAGCCTCAGTCTATTTTTCATCTCACGCGAAACAAAAGGCGAGCGAAGCGAGCGTGAAGCACGCGGGGGTGGGGGCGTCCAGTTCTCTGGCGATTCTATCCGCGCGTTCCACGATTGACTCATCGTCTCTTGGCGCTGAACATACAATGATCACAATGACAAAGGATAGAACAAATTACATGTACCTCATACCGTGTCGCACGATATTTTTACGGGTTCTACTGTTTTGCGGTCTTTCCACGATCCTCAAAAAAACAAAGTCCCCGCAATTAAGCCTATGTCACGGCATTTTTACAGACTCGTCTATTTTTGGGCTTCTTTTCCTGCGAAATAGGTCAGTTCCGGACCCCCGGTCTACATGAGATTGCATAGGCAAGAAAGAAAATGGCGTCCTAGGGTGGACATGTCCACATAATAAAATAAAATAATAAAATACGCTAATTCCCTATCTATTTTCCTGTTTTCAGGATTGGTTACTGAGGTTAACGTTCCCGGGGGTCTGAATCCGCGGTAAATTCAAACTGAGAATAGATCAGTCTGTGAAAACGCCGAGACAGGAATATGGGGCAGTTACACGCTCGCAGTGACGGGCTCCTGACATACAAACCTCACATTTATAATCTTGTTCAATCTATTTATTTAAAACGTCGCTTTAAATAAAGCAATTAAATTGTTAATGTTACAATACAGGTGTAAGTGAAGCCTTGGAGACGACTGGCTCATAGCTGCCGGAGCTTATCCCGGTTTCTGTAGCACCAAGCGGCTTGGAGTGTTTCTACTCCCCCTGGATAGGTTGCTAGTCCATCGCAGGCCACTCCCCCACAATTTGTTAGGTTTCCCCAATAATTCGCCGGTCCCCATTTATTCTCCTGGGTGGAGAGAGGCACTGTGAGAGCTAAGTATCTTGCCGAAGAACACAACACAGTGTCCCCGGCCATGGCTACAACCGGACCGCTCGATCCGGGGACGAGCGCACTAACCATGAGGCCACCGCGCCTCCACGGAACTATAGGAGTAGCTGCTATAAAATTCACAGAAAATGATCGTCTGCTGGTGCTATCATATCAGTCACACTGCCAGACGTAATTGTAATAGAGTGACTGATTACTGCGTACAGTGAAACCTGTATTGAGCGGACACCCTTGGGACATTTACTAGTATCCGCTTAATAAAGGGTGTCCGCTCTAAACAGGTTCTAATATATTGTGCAATAATAGTTAATTATTAAACCTTTTTTTAACACAGTGTAAGATCAAAGACTGCTCATAGCACAACGTCCAGTCAGTGAATGCATCAATCTGGAATAATCTACTTAGCTTTAAAATGACATCGCTGAACAATGTTAGAAAAATCCGAGTTGAGCTTTTAGAGGTAAATAGCCCTTGAAGTGTCCGCTTATCGGCAGGTTTTGTTCCAAAAAAAAAAAATGGCTTAATATTGGTTTCCGCGTCCGCTTTACAGAGATGTCCGCTGAACGCAGGTTTATTTTATAATAAATGTGGGAAGAAAATTTAGGGACTCAAGCTGATGTCCACTTAATAGATAGTGTCCGCTAGATATGGGGTCTTCTTAATCCAGGGGGGACTCCCATAGCAAAAAGAACTGAGATGCTCGTCGGAAATTTTGAAAAGAACCCCTAAGAGGCCTGGGTACCAAGATCCTGTTTTGTGGGCTTGGCTTGAAAGTTTTTTCACTCCTAAGAGGTACAATTCTTATACAACACATTATCTCCAGTATATGGTTTCCGCTCAATACCCTAAAAGGTACCGTAAAAGGTACCGTAAAAGGTACCGTAAAAGGTACCGTAAAAGGTACCGTAAAAGCTTCTGCTGTGGACCTTATGAGGCTGAGCACCCTAACAAGCACCAAGGCCGCGTTTTTAAACCCTAAAATGTACAACGAGGAGCCCCGTCCTCTTTTTTTTTTTTTTTTTTTTTTTTTTTCCAAATACAACGCGACTGTCTGAAAATTGCCAAAATTGACACCCAGCTCCAAAAGCCAGTCTTTCACAATCGCAAAAATTAGTTCCCGCAAAATACAAAAAATCGCCCATCCGCAAAATTAAACTCCCGCAAAACATTTCGTGCCACACGGTAAGCTCTTATCTCTCATATATCCCAGAGAGCTATATCCAGATCTCTCTCGGTCAGTTCACCGCACGGCCGTCTGTTAACCATTGGTAATAAGTTACCTCAACTAAGATCAACAGCTTGTCCCGCTTGTGAATTTTGGTAACCCTACCTTTCCTGTTTCACAGGGAGGTAGTCGTAAATCATCTGCTGCGAAGGTAGGCTCATTGAGAGCAGAACATAAGCCCGATCTTCTATTCTCAACATGAACCTAAGTTGCAGCGTGTTGCTTGGTCTTGCGTTGGTCAGCGCTATATCAATAGTCCGTTCTTCCTCTGCCGAAGGCACACCGACTCGTTTCGTCACAGATGAACTGCCTGATCAACACAGCCGAACAAGCATACGTTTTAGCAAGCATGGTAACTTCATGCCATCTGTTGCGAATGGCTACGTTGGAACAGTGATCTACAGCGATAGCGTGCACGTGTCTGGGGTCTATAGTGGCAGAGCTTACCCCAAGAAGTACCCCATTTACCCGATAAATTTGTATCAGCACGCTCATCGAGCGCGAATCCCTTCCACGGCTTCCATCAATTTCAAAATCAGTGGCATCAAAGGAGAATCCTCGTACGCGCTGGACGTGAGCGAGGGAGTGTTCTACAAATGGTTCAAGGCCGTGAATTTGACCGTGGAGCAAAGGATCTACGCGCACAGGACCAGAAAGAATCTCTTGGTTGTGGAAATCACTGCCAAGAATGATGCGAACAGGAATTTCTCGATGAGCCTTATTCCAAACATGGGATATATTACAAGGGACATTCATTTCTTCATGACCGAATCCTACCGAAGTGAAGCACTCGCCGCCACTGGCTTGGTATGTTTATCTCTAATAAGCATAAGCACAAGTGAAAACCGCCACGACATAAACATAAGCAGAAGCAGAAACATAAGAAGAACGAACCCACTCATTTGTCTTGTGCAGTTTTCACTAGTAACGCGCTCGACATAAGCATAAGCATAAGCACAAGAAAAACGAACAGTTCCGTTTTTCTTGTGCTTATGCTTATGCTTATGTCGAGCGCGTTACTAGTGAAAACTGCACGAGACAAATAAGTGGGTTCGTTCTTCTTATGTTTCTGCTTATGCTTATGTTTATGTCGTGGCTGTTTTCACTTGTGCTTATGCTTATGCTTGTGCTTGTGCTTATGCTCTAGTGAAAACCAGCCTTAATAGTTTTGTTTTCATGTAACAAAAAATAATATCTCGGTTGGAAAAATGCGAAAATGTGACCGGTTCATGGCACGGTTGACAAACAAATCCATTGACTATTGTTTAATGTTGATCTATTTCTGGCACTTGTAGACGTGACAGAGCAGTGCAGGCAACACAATGTACAAACGATTCTATTGTTCAATGTAGATTTTATTTTGCTTTGCATGTGAGATCATCTTTCGGATTTCCTGAGATAACTACAAAGCCGGCTTCTTGCCATTAGAGTTTCCTTTCCCTTTGTTTCATCCCGAAAAATATTCATTTATCACAGATTGACACAAAATACATGAGGATAAGGCCTTGTCTCTTTCCATGTAGCCCACTGCGCGGACTCTCTTTGGGCTTGTCACGCTTGTCACGCAATCTTCTCCCTCACGAACGTGATTGCGTGACGAGCCTAGAGAGGGTCTTCATAAAGGTATTTTCCAATCTAGTCTGCTACTCGGTCTTGCTCCGGCCTGGTGAAGGGTTATCTTACCCGCTTGTCACAGTCATGTCACGGTCCATGTCAGCGTGACGTGCAGTTCTAAAACGTGAGGCTGTGTAACAGCTTAGAAAACGCCCTTGCGCGAAAACAGGGCCAAACAGAAAACCAGTTTCAATTTTTTTTCTTTCTCTTTGATCAGGTAAACCAGACAGAAGAATATGGAAGTATGCGCCCAAACGTGGCCATTGTATGGAAGTACTCAGATTCCAATAATCCTCTAACCATCAAAGCCAGCCCAAAGGAGCAGACCTGGTACTACATCACTTCAATAGCGACAAACCTGGACACGAAGTTCAACCCGCTCGTTGAAGCTCTGAATCAATGGGACGAAGCTATGCTGTGAGTTTTGTAGATCAGTCACGTCGTTTAGTTTTTTGAATTTTTTGAAGTTAACAGCTATTTTCTGTCTATCAGTCAAACACAAAAGACAGAAATCTCTTCCTGTGTGTTATGTTTAGAGCGTTTCAAGATTGAGATTAAATGATCTTATTAAGAACATGCGTTTAACCCTTTTAGCTCTAACTTGTCGGGGATTTTTCCAATTTAATCAATAGACCACCTATATGGATATATGATAAACCATTGAAAGCTATCAACAAACGATGGTTTCAAAAGAGAGACCGAAACGTCCAAAAAAGTCAAAATCTTCAATATATTATGTATATCCATAAATTATATGTTATTTCGCAGCTCTTAATGAATCGTTAATAACGAGCCCAACATTATTGTAGAAAAAAGGTCCAAAACTTTCAGGGGTGGTGAACTCTATCATGTGTAAGAGGGTTCACAATTTTATACTTTCGTGAGCAGATCTTAACAACAGAAGACCATTTTGGTGTGAAAATTTCATTAAAAGCGGATGAACCCACCAGTGACGTCAAAAGTACATAAGGGCTCTCCCACAGTGAAAGGGTAAGGATAGAAACTTCGAGCAGAATTAGAGCAAAACCGGAAAACGAAGAATGCAATTTATTACTTATTTTCTTCGAGCTTTTACTTAGCGAAAGCGTCTAACAATCTAAATCGACTGTTTCCTAGTAAAGAACTCGGTACCAAGAAATCCTCAGTTAACTGACCGGCGAGGTGGTGAAAGGGGAAGAAACCAGTGGCGGGCGGATGGTTAATTGTGTTGTCATTGATTCCACCTAGCTTTGGAGGACTGCTAGAAACGTTGGCTTGATGTTCAATTTTTCTTTGCTAGCGTGAAAGAAAAGCTGCTTACAGAGCACAAAGCGGCTTGGAAAGAAATATGGGACACTGGTCGGATAGACATTGAAGGTGATCTAGAGATGGCACAGGCAGTGTATGGTAGTATGTACTACATTCTAAGCTCCACCCGACATGATTGGCCGTACGGATTAAGCCCCGGGGGTCTACCGGGTGGCGAGGAGTACATGGGGCATACATTCTGGGATCAGGATATTTGGATGTACCCCCCTCTAGTCCTGCTTCATCCAGACTTGGCCAGAAGTTCCATGAGATATCGTAAGAACAGGTTGCCGGCTGCGCGCAGAATCGCCAAGGAGTATGGATATAAAGGTAAAAAAAAAAAATCCTGACAATTTTTGCGCAAAATGTCTACCCATCTATCCGTTCATTTTGTCTGTCCATTATTTATCCATCCATCCATCCATCCATTTATCCAGCCATGAGCCTGTCTGTCTGTTTGTCTGTCTGTCTGTCTATGATTTGCTAACCAGATTAAAGAAAGAAGGTTAACTAAAAATGGTTTTGGGTAAGCTAGACTTATACTATCAGCACCAGGAAAAAGGTTCCAGAAGATTAAGCTATTAATCATAAGTAACTTATGTTGTGTGTAATATTTTCTGTACGGAATTTATGTGCGTCAAATTTCAGTTTTGTTCAATTCTTTCATCACGTTTTGTTTCTCTGTTTGCCTAGGAAGTAACTATAGTGCTAGATGCATGGATAAATAGTGTAAGATTTGCAACCTAAGTGTTATCCTGTCAACAAAATGTCATACACAGTCCTTTTTTCTTCAATCAGGTGCTATGTTTCCCTGGGAGAGTTCCTATACTGGCCTGGAGACTTCCCCTGGGGAAAAGTACGGTAAAAATCAGAATCACATTACCGGTGACGTCGCGTTTGCAGCCAAGATGCTCTGGGAGGCTACCAAGGATTTCTACTGGTTGCGGGAAGTTGGTTACCCGCTTGCGTACCAGACCGCGGAGTACTGGGCAAGCCGTGTAGAATATGATGCTGAGAACGACAGATACGTCATCAATGACGTCATGCCGCCAGATGAGTATCACTATCCGGTCAACAATTCATTTTTCACTAACGTTGTGGCTAAGATAAATCTTCTCTTTGCCAAAGAAGCCGCCGATATCTTGGGCAAAGAGGTTCCAGAATTGTGGTCAACGATTGCGGAAAAAATGTTCATTCCTTTCGACAGTCACTATAAATACCATCCGGAGTTTGACGGCTACGACCGAACAGTGTGGGTCAAACAAGCAGATGTGATACTGACAGGCTTTCCGTTGATGTATGACATGGACAAGCAGGTAAACATCATGGGTAAATGTTTGTCTGTCTTAGCAACATTATATCTTCTCTCGCCGGAGACCTCAGTGTGAAAATTTGCTATTGAGAATTCATCAACCTATCAGAGAGTCGTCACGGATCTCGGTAGAGCTACGTCATCTGTCGGGTTAAAACTCGCAAGTACCTTTAAGGGGGGTTCAGTTGCCCCAAAATTCCGGTAACAGGTTATGGCTTGAAACATCAAAGGATTCCCACCTGTGAGCCAAACACCTCTGTTCTGCTGCTGGCATTCAAGATGTATTCTCTGATTAACAAGTAGATTCCATGATGACGTGCGTCTGCTCAGAAATTGATCACAGATGACGTCAAAATGTGGTAAGAACATTTTGACGTCTTCAGTGGCCAATTACTGAACAGTGTTATGTAATAAAGAGAAAAAAATGTCAATGAGCTCATCTATGCGTCTGCCTTCCGATTGATCACAACCAAGAGCCAATCAAAATGCGAGAGTAATTCGACATATTCTATAATATGTGACTTGCAACTGGTTAAGGCATTTTTTGTTTGATCATGAGAGATCTAAAAGTTAGTGTTTCTTTGATGTATTTGTGTACTTTGTCTGTATTAAGGTGTCAAATGTCTCAACAGAATACTACTTTCTATTTTGTGTTCCTTCAGGTTCGCTTGAATGACTTAGCATTTTACGAGAATCGCACAGATCCTAGCGGCCCTGCCATGACACATGCTATGTTTGCTATTGGCTGGCTGGAAGCTGGTAAAAAACAGAAAGCAGAAAAGTCCTTCTTGAAGAACTATGCTAACATCCAAGGTCCTTTTAAGGTATTCCATTACTTTTGTCTCTAACAAGTCCTAATTTGTAGTTTTAGAAGAGAAGAGACTGAACACTAGAAGCGAGTACCCTGCGAGACAGACGTTCCCTTCTCCTCCTACCTGATGAGAGGAGAGGGCACCTCTGCTCGCAACCGCTCGATTGTTTCATCAGCCGCCGACCACAACTGGGGACAGCATGTTCTTAAATGGAGCCAATTTTGGTCTAATTTGTCTGTTCCTTTGTCACTCGTTGTGAAATTTACGAAATTTCTTTAGTTTCTCTTAGGCCCCGTTCACAGTACGCCGGAGGATTTCGAAAACGGAGTTTTCACTCTGAAAACGCATTAAATGTTTTCCGTCCACACTGCGCCGGAGGAATTTATAAACGCAACAATCAGCGGTCATTTTGGATTTGTGTTTGAGGAAAACTCGGCCAGGGAAATCACGTGATGATTGTACGTGACGCCATCGTTTTCTAAATGTTTTCCGTCCACACGAAAACGAAAAGCCGGCGTTTTCAAATTCCTCCGGTTTGAAAAGCGTTTTCGAAACGCTCCGTTTTCGTGGCCTTAAATCTGCGTTCGATTGCCTCAATCATTTTCACCCGAAGCTTTGGATTCCACAGCTTCGTTTTCGATTCAAACGTTTCTGTTAAAACAATTCAACTAATGTAAACCGTATTGGTTTGTAGATACAATCCACGAAAGAATTTTTTTTGTTAGTAACTGTCTGACTGTTACTTTGGGGATAGTGGTTTCTTTGAGCACGCAGCGGACAATACCGTGTGAACGAATTTCCTTCTATCCTTGTAGAGAAGTGATGATAACAATAGTTTTTCATTTGTGCAACAGTTACAGTATTTCTAAAATGATGCTACCCACTGTCTGCCACTTCTGAAATCTTACTGGCTGGCGTTTACCCGCCAACAAACTAGTAAGTTAACGTGATAAATAAAATGGCAATGCTGTCAGAGATCGCAGATTTGTTACCGTAAAATTCCGGTAATACTCCTCCCTCGTTAAAAGGCCCCCCTGGAACCCCTTCCCCTTGTCTATAAACCCACCGAAAACTCCTTAAGAAGTTGCATAAGCCCAGGGCTCTAACCGGAATTTTACTGCATTTCAGGCCCGATTTTACCTTTTGTAAGTATTCCGCTGCTCTGCTTGATTGTAGGCTCTAGAGGACGTTAGAATGTAACTCAAACGTTAATTTTTCAAATTTGAACATTTTGCAGGTATGGTCCGAGAGGAGGTACGGCTATGGTGCAGTGAATTTCATTACTGGAGCTGGAGGCTTCTTGCAAGCTGTTCTCTACGGTTATGGCGGCTTCCGATTAAAAGACGATGGCCTCCACTTCAAGTCCACCCTCCCTTCCAGGGTAACGAAGTTAACCCTGAACATACACTATCTGGGATGCTCGCTAAAGTTTGAGGTACACGTCAGGGGGATAACCTGCACGCTGGTGTCTAACGGCCCCATATCACCTGATCTGGAGGTGGTGAGAGGAAGACACGTGTACGCTTTGAAAAGGGGCGAGCCTGTTACCCTGAAAACAAAGCAAGGAGTGGTGCGCAAGCGCGTGAGTACAGTACAATCTGAAATGCCACAGGGCGTGAAAGGATGTCATCGTAATTTGTAAACAAGATCTCATTTACTAAACGCATGCGTATACCGCAAGCCTCCTGTCCACCCAAACAGGAAGTGTCCATTGAAGTCTGGAGGGAACGAGTCTACTTCGGAACCTGTTCGCTTATGGGAAGGGTCCGTGTGCATCAGGCAGGTATATCGGATTAGGAGCACTCTGCATGAAAGTGAGCGTACTGTAAGCCATTCTTACGTTTTGCGCTCGCTTAACTCAAAATTTTCTTCTATCTCCAGAGCAAAGAAAAACTATTATAAACATCTTTGGAACCTACTTTTCTTATTTACTATTATTTCGAGCTCCTCTCCTCTCAAGTGCCCAAAGATTTTTGACTTCGCGTTATGAAAATTATTAGCAACAGAAAATCTGTTAGTATTCCTGATGTTTGCTGGTGGGATTTGAGTGTCCAACTCAACTACCAATTGACAAAGTGCCGATGATTCGGAGTGGTAGAAACGAGAAAATGTTTGTCTTCTCGTCAGATTTCGTCTAGCTATTGCAGAATGGCTTAACTGACAGCTTTTTGATAAGCTTTGAAGACAGGTTGTCTTGATTCGTTTAAAGATTCATTGCCACTTAAGACTGCTGTATCGATAGAGGTTAGTTCTCTGATGAAGTCATTTTATTTTTCTATCTTAACAGGTAGGGAGGAAATAGCTTAACCGTGCCCCTCAGTCGCAAAGATGGGATCTGCGATGAGTAGACTCCTCACTCCTTAAGGGCGCAAACTGTTCTCTTGTTGTGCAGATTTGAGACTGCGCAGAATCATTTTATTAAAACATGTAATCACGATCTGTGACTGTTTGGCTCAACATACACACGCTCGTTTTCAAATACATCACAGGAGAATCCTTGAGCTGTAGGTTTATTTTATCTGCGTATGTAAATGGAGAGGACCCATTTTAGGACAACTGATTAGCTCCTGGACTGTGAATTCTTCATTAATTTAACAAATAATTCATCACAGAGCAGTGACAAGAACGGACAGACGTACATGTGCTCATACTTTCAAATGAAAACCAGTCTTTTTCATTGATCGGCATAATGAAATTTTACATTTCTTCTCGGAAGCCTTCTAAAGAACAAAAACAAACAAACAAACAAACAAACTCGGGAATTGGCAACTTACAGCCGTAACTGAAATGAACACTCTGCAACCACATAATCATGCACTTTCCCTACACCCCTAAGTTTGCTTCTGATCACCACTGTTAGAAAACCATTTCAGGAAAAGTGTTTTCTTTTTTATATTAGCGGTTCAATAACAGCCTTCACCTTGTTTTTCCTAAAGGCATGTGTCTCTTCATTTATTTCCCTCCTTGCCGAAATATAAATTTATTTCACCAAGAGGATAAATTGTTCTTTCTTAATAGGCCATTTCTGAGTTACGTTTTGCCTCTGAGTCAAAACGAGTCTCCGTGCGAAACCGGTCATATGAAAATATGTTCCGCCTACAGGTTCATTTTGATGCAAATAAAACTCATTTTCATTTGAATGGTTTTGCAGAAGGACTCGTTTTGAAACAAAAACTCAAGGTAACTCGGAAATGGCCTGTTTTATCTCCTAGATATTCTCCCCCTCCCGTCCCCTCCCCTCTACTTCACTTCCCTCTCCTCTACTTTCCTCGTTATTTTGCGTCTATTTGTAATACATGAGTTGTTTTCATCGGATTAATCACTCGCTCCTTTTTCACAACCGTGACTTCGCTGTCGGGTGAATGGAATTTCACAACATAACCTGGAGCCTTTGAAAACACTCCATGCAAACCATCCACATTGATGCTATATCCTTGATTGCTTGACTGTGATAGCAAGTTAGTGCTCCTTGATGGGCCAATGTAGGAAGGCCCGTAGATTGAAGCTGTGGGGCTGAAAAACAAAGTGGTCTTGACTGGAACTCGAGCAATGCCCAAAGTTTGTGGTACATAGAACTGAGGGAGCAAGGCTGCATTTTGACCAAGTATATTTGGATAACTCAACCGTAATCTCTGAAGCATTTTTTGTCTTAGTCGAGCAGAGAACGCCCTTAACCTATTCAGGGCCTCAAGATGTCGTTCTCGATCGATCATGGCGGGAGTTTGATCCTCATTTCCGCCATAGATCCGCATTAATTCTTGGCTCATTACATCTGATATTTCGTAAGGTGTAATCTTATGATTTTTATCTTCTGCGAGCTTCTTTAACGAATGTGAGGGTTGCTCGTCATCTTCACTGCTATGATTGGGTTTTCTCCCACCTTCATCTTCTGCATTCTTGTCCTCGTCTTCATCATTGTCATCATTGTCATCATTGTCATCATCCGGCGGTAATGGTATATCATGCTCTTCTTTATGCCCTTTTTCGCTTCCTGTGTCTTCGTCATGTTTGTCTTCGTCATCTGAAACACGATCGCCTCCTTCGCGCACGTGACCTGGGACAGAATCACCCTCGTTTTCACGATCATCAGAGTCGTCCGTGATTGGTTCATCCGAATCCGAATCCGGGTCGGCTTTAGTCGTCATGATCCCTAGCAACATCTTATCTTTTAGTTTATCTCTAGTGACTGCGTCCTCATCGTCAAGAACCTCATCAGAATCTCGTGGTCCGTCAATCGGAAGCTTAACCAAGGTTGCTTGTCGGGCACGTTCAATTCTAAAATGTCGCGTTGCTAAAGGGCTTTGCGTTGGTGACTGCAAAGTGACCTTAACCGGCAACTTTTTCCTTGTAAACCTGTCTTTTGTAGTTGGTTCTTTAAACTTGTTTTTGAATTTGTCAGTCTTGCTTACGAACGCCTGTTTTTCCTTGCTAGTCTCCTTGGTGATTAGTTTTTCTTTCAGTCTGTGTCTGGCTAAATGTTCTTTGACTTCGCTCAGCAATGTCTCCTTGCTTATTTTCTTAAAACTTCCCTGCTTCACTAGTTTCTTCAGATGATGGTGTCCTGAGAAAAGAACAACATTGCTTTGCATCAGGATTGGCTTAGGGCTTGGCTCAATTCCTGGCTTCTGATTGAATGCATCTTGAACCTCTTAAGGAGTTATCAGGTGTGGGGAAACCACAATAAACATTCATGCATGAATTTCACTGGTCCTCAATGACCATGAAAATCTCGAAAGAACGATTTACCTAATGTTACAAGAGATATGACTTTAAACATTTAAACGTTTCACTGTCCAGTCAATTTTTTTTTTTTTTTTTTTTTTAAACTGTGTTTTCTTCTTTCCTATACAGTGTACGTAGATTTACAAGCTGCCAACGTGCATCATCATGAAAATTAATGGACCTGGTTTTTCCGAGTCTGGGAAACCTAAACAAAGCGAATGCATTTTTAATACATCTTTCTGTTTGACTTCTCGTTGATTGTTTAGCAGTTGTCAAAGTTTGACATCGTGGATGGGACTGGCTCCCTATAGCTAAGATATCAATGAAATGGAAATAATATAATTATCTAGGAGACACGAAGGAGCTCTCATCCACTCGTTTAGAAGGTGTTAAGTTCGTGCGTCGAGATCGAATGAGAATTTAAAGTGTTAGTTTTTGTGTAGAGAGGAAAACCCGCTAATCCGGGAAAAAAATCCTCGGGGCAAGACAAGAGCCAAACTCACCACGCGTTCAAGTCGAGTAAAACACAAGTCTTAACTATCAAATTGTAATGTTGGAAACTGGGTTCATAAATATTGATCATACTAAAAAGGCTGCAACAAGCTCAAGTGGGACTTTTAAAAAAGCTTAGCTTTTGTGAGTTTTCCCTTTATGTTTTAACACTACAACTGGGTTTTTGTTGTAAACTACATGTAGAAATAACAGTAATCTTAGTTAATCCTTACTATGTGTGGTTTGTGATATTAGGTCACCTTTCTTCGAATTCGCTCCCAGTTCTTTGGACGCGCAAAGAGAAACCAAAACAACCATAAGAAGAGGAGGCAGTTGCATGGAGAATTTCTGTTCTTGCCGGCGGCGCCACGATGTTTAATTTGGAAGAGAACGCGATAGAAATGACATCGCGCTAGGAATACTGTATGCAAGTTTGATTGTATGGCACTTCAGACGAGACAAAAAACACTTGAATTGGGCAGATGTGTTGACGGTCACCAGCAGTCATGAAACGCTACCTGCTGTGCGTAAATAGCTCAGAGCGAATTTTGAACAAGCAGAAAATGGAATTAACTAGTTTCGGGGTTGGAACATAAAGTGAATTTGTATTTAGCAGAACGTTTTCCTCCCTTTACCAGCGGTTTTCATTTGAGCCGAGTGTCGAAAAGAAATTGGTTTTGCACTACCTCGTGATACGGTTGGCTTAAACATTCGCGCCACTTTTAATCCACTATGACTCGCTCACACTCGTTTTCCCGCACTTCGCTTCAGGTACATGGCTTAGGGTGCGTTTCTTTAAAATCCAAGATTGGATTCTTAAATCCGAAAACGGATTTTGCGTTTCTTTACTAAACTGATAAATCCAAGATCACTCGGATGATTGTGCATCAAAGGAACCGAAGAATCCTTACCCAGTTTCGATTCCTCGGTTCCTTTGATGCACAATCATCCGAGTGATCTTGGATTGATCTGTTTAGTAAAGAAAGGCAAAATCCGTTTCTGGATTTTAGAATCCAATCTTGCATTTTCTTTAAGAAACGCACCCTAATTTAGTTCTAGTTTCAATTGGTTCATTGGATCGTCTGTATCCTTTGAGATTGGCTAGAATGATTACTTTGGTTTTGGGTTTATGACACTCGATTGAAAACCGTTCCAGCTACATTGAGAAACATGACTTTGTTCAGCTTTCGTATCTTTGTCAATTCAAAAAAATCAACGTGATCCTACACCATATTCAAGATCCATATTAAGCCCATTCCTAGCCAGCAAACACTGGCTGTCGCTTGGCAACGTAAAACGTGGCGCGGGTACCAGAAAAGAGACTTTCCCCATTCTTGCTCTCCTCAAGACGAGACCAAATTCAAAAGATCTAGGACTGTAGCTAGCAACGAGACAGTCGTAAAGTCGCGATTTGTTTAGGTTTCGCTCCTGATCGATAGAGAAACGAGCGTTTTCTCTAATGACACTGACGATGACTTGGTTCCCCTGACTTTAGGTTAAAAGGTTGGGCCAAAGAAATGCCGACCTGATACATTTGTAACAACGAAAGAGGTGTTTGAACATGACATTGTGAAACATTCTGAAAAACAGCCCCTACCAATTTCAAGTTATTTCAATCCTATAAAATATTTCATAAATTGATAACTAGCAGTCAAGATGAAATCAAAAACACTACGTGAACTCAAATTTGAATAGTTTATTGAATTTGTAAAGCCCAATACATATAAGGGCAACAGCTACTTTCTTATTTTCTATCTTTCACTTCAAGAGGTTTACGATAGTAGAAACTAATGCTCAAATATAGTCTGTTTTCGATTCAAAGATGAACATTTTCCTTATATCACCTGTGCAGATCAGCACTCTACGACGAGGGCAGATGTACACAGACAATAATAATAATAATAAAAATGGGGGGGGGGGGGCACCCCAAGAATATATTCCCCAGGAATTCTCCAAGGTGTTTGTCCTGTGAGCCTTCTGTAGGGAATTTCTCCCCAGGGTGTCCTCCCAGGGAAATTCTTAAGGAATGATCCCGGGGATCTTCGCGGGGAATGTTTAAGAAGTGTTGGACACGGCCAGTTTCTTGAGATGTTCCATGAACACCTGTAAACTGACGTCATCAGTAAGGACAGGCGCACCAGCAGCATCTTGACCCCAGGCGAACATGTTGTTATGCGTCTGTGAAGGGTTCACTTTAGACAGCAGGAAACGAGCCTGGAAAAATAGAAGATACAAAATTAATGACTTCAAAACAGTGTCCAAGGGTTTTTAAAAACAGTGACTAAGGCTTTTTTTTCCAGCACTTACAGTTACTGCCATACCTTGGCTAGGGAAAGGCGCTCAGGAGTCAAGGTGAAAAATTTCAAACCGATAGCTGAGCACTTATCCTATGAAATTCTTGGTGTCTCTGATTGGTCTTTACTCAGCAAGAAAAATCACCACTGCTAAGATAACAGCCAACCAGAGCAACGAATAGATTTATATTGCGCTGAGATGCAATTTTTCTACTCGAATCTCAGACGCCTGTTGAAAACAACCACTGCATTTTGTGCTAGAAAGTCATTGGTCTAGTTTTGTCAGGTAGAGAAACCAACAAAAAAGTAAAAATAACCCGAAAATAAGCGACCATTGTTACGACAGAGGACAATAAAGATGGTAATTAATAAAACAATTGATTTTTTTTAAGGCGCAGTTTCAGTGACAACAGTCAGTCGACTATGCCAAGGACTAAGGATTTGGTTCAACGTATAAAGTTCCCTTCAAGACTACGTCTCTCGCGCATAGTCAGATTTAGGAAAATTAAGAGAACATTAAAGAATAAGAGTGGTACCTGAGAGCCGCCATGCTCGGTCTCGATGTATCTTGGCATTGGAAATCGGACCTGAAGGATCTCACCCGCATCATCCACAGGACCTTGGAGAAGTTGACGGAAACTTTCATACTGAGGGTCATTGTGGTAGCCGGCTTTTTTCCACTGTGCAATTGTCTGAGATGGGAACAAAAATCAAAAGAAATCACGGGCGATTTGATTGCACGATGGTTAAAAACGTCTAGAGGAGCAACAAAAAGCGAACTAAGAGTTTTAGTCATCAAGTTTAAGGTTTTTTAATTGAAATCATATTAATATGTCTTATATGCTCCCAACGAATGAACGAACGAACGAACAAACTAACGACGAACGAACGAACGACGAACTACGAACTACGAACGACGAACAATAAACGACGTACAACGAACGACGAACGAACGAATGGGAACCTCTCAGAACAAGAACAGATAATTCCAGCCAATAATAATAATGTTACTAAAAATAAACTTCGAGTAATACGTTATAGCTTTGTTTCGGTAGTATGTTGTATTCTTTTCCTCTTTTATGGAAAACAATTAGTAATTCCGTGCTTATCTCTGCATTCACTGCACAGTACACGCATCAGAATTTTACCAAATACCCACCTCTCCGTGGAATATAAGGATCTGAAAGAACGTGTCCAGGAGAAGAATCCTGTCTGCCAAGATACTGCTAGAATCTAGTAATACCGGCTGAAAAAGAACGCGACATGAGAAACATTACCACAATGATTATTTCTTACACAATAACTTTGATAAGAACGCAATTAAAACATCTTTCCCGTTAACTGACGATTTCAGAATTCTACGATGACTCCAAGAAACACTTCCACTCAAATTGGTTTACTGCATTATTCGTGTTTACTTGTGATCGGCAACGAAGTTTGTAAGAGTTTGAAGCGAAAATGCGCCAGAGTTTTGTTAGAGAACGGTTTAAAACGAGCAGTGGTATATCAAATTACGGGCGAATAACCTAATGTAGGTGGAAAGCAATTGTTTACATCCTCAGTGCATTCATGTATGCGAGGTACAAAGCGCAACTTGTCAGTGACTGTCTGAACATTTGGCTTGAAACGGGAGGAGTTTGGATATTTGAGACGTTCAGCTGCAGTTCTGGGGGAACGACGACGAGAACTGTGTGCGGGCAGTACCTTGAACCCCTCTCATCAACAGAATGCCTGCAAAACTTAACTGTTCCGAATAAGCAGTTATGATTTAAACCTTAACTGCTTATTATAATTTCTGAACTTACCTCGGGAGGTCCTTGGAAGGAATACGAGTACAAAATAGGTTGAATCATAATCAACGAGTTGGTCACATCCTCTCGGTTCAAAATATGTCTGTAGAAAAGAAAACAAAACGGTGTGTTATGGTCATTCTGAGCCATCTCTGACAAAACCCCTTGCAACTACCAACACCTCTACGACCGTGACGGAGTGGAGGTGTGAATGCGGAATATTCTACCATTCAACTGTTCACACGAATCAAGTCAAAACAATGTGGATTATTTTCGCTACATAAAATTACTGACAGAGTTATAAATCCGCTTGAAAATACACCGTCTAAAAGGAGTTCAGTCAGGGCATTTTGAGTTATTTTTGGCCAGCGTAAAAAATGACCTTTAAATTGAAGGAGACCGGAAAATAGTAGTTTACTAAAATAGAAAAATACTAAAGAGATTATAGTAACCCATAAAGGAACAAGGGTGGTTTAAGATGGAGAAGATCAATACGGATAACAAACGAAGAACGTGAAAGTTTTAGGCTAAACTTTTCAAGATGGGCAAACCGTGACCTCGCTGCTTTAAGCTATAAGTTCGATGAAATCACTACCTGTAGTAAGCTGTCTCATCGGGGCTGTTGTTGAACACTTGAAGAAACTGTGAACGTCTTAGATGAAACATGAACTGTAAGGTAAAGGGTAACACACATTTAACAAGCGAAACACAAATACGTGGAGGAAGATCTAGTCTTTCGTTTCCTGAATCACCAACCGTTTACACGCGTGCTAATCAAATCGTCTAAAAATTTGCAGCTATGGTCTCCTTGTTCTTCACCTCTTTATTTCAAGAGAAGGCATACTATCAAGAAGCTTTAATTAACTTAATGCGTCCGAAGATTGTGTTGTCGGAAAAAGATAACCAAACACCACATGTATCTATAGTCAATATGAACTAGATTCTTTCTCTTTAGGCTTGAAATCGGACTAAATGAACTTCCATTAAAACTGATTATTTTTTGTTTTAATGCTTCTGAACAATGGCTTGTCGTGAAAAAGACAACCAAATACCACTGTATCTACAATGTACAGTCAATATAAACTACATTGTATGATTCTTTCTCTTTTGGCTTGAAGACCTGAATAGGGTTTACTTGAAGTCCATGTATTGAAACTATTATTATTTTTTTTTTTGTTTTAACGATTTTAAACTTAAAAGCCAAATGAATGCCATGGGTAAGAGAATTTGGTAAGCCATCAAGCCGAGATAATTTGGTTATGACGTCAACGTACGAACGTTCATACAGACTCTGGGGGAGGGGGAGGGGAGTCTCTAGGTAATTCTAACGGGGGAGCTCAAGAATGCCATCTTTTCTTCGAGGGATTGAAGAAAAGAAAACTCATTTCATTTCTGTACCTGTGGATATAAAGTGAAGTTATCCGCCAGACGGAATGATCCTGGATCATCCTTGTGGTATTCACCAAACTTCTGACACAATCTGATGAGCATGCGATCTAACCACCGTAACACGTCAGGACCATCATCCCCCTCGGCTCTATAATGAGGCAGAAAGATAATGTCAGGAAGTAAAACAATACAGGACATTACAATAACATTACTCTATATCAAGAGGTATTTTAAGTTTCAAAAACGCGCAAGCAACACTGAAGATTTTTTGTATCGAGATATTCCAAGTTTTTAAAGAAGATCTCACTAAAAGAGCCTACATGTACATGTACACAATGAATGGGGCATTTTGATAATTTGCCCAAAATGTTGCTTTTATTCGTCTCAATCTTCCTCAAAATTTAAATAACCATCCTTCTTTCATTTTGGTGTTGTATTACCAAAAAGGAACCCTTGTACCTTGGTTAAGGGTATACCCCCACCCCCCCTTCTCCCCCCCCCCCCCCCGCCCGCCCTCCAACCCAAAAAAAAAGTGGCCAAGAAACGAAATGACCAAGAGTTGGACTACGAGTACGAGACTGAGTACGAGTGCAATTTTCGAATTTCAAACCAGTGACGTTTCCAGACCCCTCGCTCTTCATGTTGGTTTTAGGAAAGGAAGGGTAGCCCATGAGATGAGATGGGTATGTGATGTGGTGTTATGAAGTCTGTGCTAGAATTGAAAGACGTACTCGTACTCGAAGACATACTCGTATCCAAATCTAAAGTCCCCTAATACATGTATCTGAAGCTGTGGCAACCAAGTACATGGTAACTTCATATAATGTTATGTATACCCTTCATGCAGTGATTGAGTGATACAAGTAAAATGTACATCTGTAAAGAATACAAAAATACGCCCTGACCATGAAGTTGTAACATTCATTGTAACCAGTCTGTCTCTCTGAGAAATCCAGATGTCTAATAATCCTGTAGAGGTTGGAGATAAGAGTGCTTTTCTATCTCTCCTTCATCCTTTCTATAAAAAAAAAAAATCTTCCACTGAACACATACCTGAACACAGCTATTCTACTCATCATAACAGCGGCAGCCTCTTGGTCAAAACCCATAGCAATGTGTTGAATACTTGACGACTCTACCCAGTTTCGTGCGCATGTTGTGACTCGTACTCTCCGCTGACCGCTGGAATGTTGGTACTGTGTGATGAACTGTATGCTGCCTCGTCCACCCTGGGGGACTGGTGCTGTGTGCTGAAATTATTTTAAAAAAGCAAACAAAAAAGTGTCATAATTAATTTATCAAGTTTGATGATAAATTCACGTTCAAATTATTTTTTTTTCCAAATACACTTGATATTAAAGATGTTTTGAGAGATATAATGTACTTGTATTTACCAAGTCCATTCTAATCTAATGCAAAATAAATTGCATGTCTAAACTGCTGAAATGAACTTATCCTTTAGGCCAAAGAGTTAAAAAAAAAGTGGGGAACAACAGGGGCGGATCCAGGATTTTTCAAGTGGGGTTGGATGGTACCTTTGCGTTGAAGAATTAATGGGGCATGCCCCAAAAATATTTCAACTCATTTGAGAATTGGAACCTAATTTAAAACTGTTACACCACAAAATAACACTACATGTAGCAATGCCACAAAGTAGAAATAACATTGAGGTGACTGTCCAGAAGGTTTCCCCTCATTTCTGCTATAATGTTCACAATTTAATTCAATTTTTTTTTAATTTTTTGCTTTTTCAAAAGGGGGTTGCTTGTCACCCAATCCACATAATCCAATGCTTGTATTTCAAATTGGCCTTGCACTTCATGCTCGTCCAATTTTGAAATTACTCGTGTGATTACTCCCTGAATTGTACTCCACTTGGTCCAGTTACTATTACCAACCTTTATTTTGCAGCAAATAACAACCAAATCCAATCAAATTCATAAGTTTTACCTGGTTTACTATTTCAAAGAAAACTCCCAGTGTTGTTTGAGGCTCCAATCCACAGAGCTTCCATGCACAAGTTCCTCCAACACCAATTTCCTGAAAAAGATTGACACAAAACAGAAGATCACAAAGCAAAGTTCAACAGCACACAAGCAGGCAAGCATCACTGTTACACTGCATTCCAACACACCTATACATAATTTCCATATTCATGAACAACTCGCAAGATTGAGCAACTAAATTTACATGTAAGAACTTCTGACATAAAACTTCGCATCTCTTTTTATCCATCCACTTTCCAGTTTCAAACATCCTTTTTGCCAAAGTAAGCATATCAGAAAGTGCTCTTTTCTGCTGCTTTTTCTCTTCTCAAGAATTGCTAGACGCACTTTTCTATCTTATCTTAACATGTTTCAAAGAACTGACTTACTGTTTCTGATACATTAGGTCCTTTTCTGTCCATTGATATACAGGGTCCAATGGCTCCTGATACTCTCAACTCTCTTGAAGTCTAAACCAACAACAATAACCATTAGATCATACAGCTGAGCCCTGCCCTATGGCAACCCAGTTAATACAGCCACCTCGTTACTACTAACAACTTCTTTATTCTCACCCAAACAAAAGCTCAGTCAGTCATTTACTTATTTAAGAAACCCCTTAGCCTGCATAGCAAGTGTTTCCGTGGGGTTTGGAAGCAAAGAAAGCCTGAGGAATGGGATTTTCAGTGTTTTGTCTGCGTGGAAAATGGGGCGAGAGCCAAATAAAAGAAAGAGGGGGGTGGTCCCCCTCCCCCCTCTTTTACTCGCTCCATTTTTCGCGCTGTAATTCTTTGCTCCCGAACCCCACAGAAACGCTTGCTACGCAGGCTAGCAACCCCTTTACTCTGTTAATAAGGCAGATTTTTGTGACCTATTGGTGACTGGATTGATGTGGCTCCACTGAAGTACAACTGAAGTAGAATTTACATGTACATGTAGGCCGTTCTTGGACTGGACAAGGGCAAGTTCAAGTGAGTGGTGCGAAAGAATACTTCTTAGCAGGCGAACAGGCTACAGTTTAGAGATGATTGATTTTTCGGCTAAGAAGGGATATTTAGAAGTGAGAATGTCTCAAGAACCTTTGGGGATAAAAGATTCCACTGAAACACATTATTGTACATGTCCACTACATACAAACTAACCTTCACTTCAAGTGTTGCACCAAAAGCCATTTTAAACTCTCCTCGCATGTCTTTGGCAAAAACTCTTTGGAAAGTCTGTTTAAAAAGTGCTGTGTTGAATGAGTCACCCATCACCATGTAACCTCTGAAGACAAAAAATCAAACAAAATTGAAATGTCATACTGTAAGACAGAGAGGCAAAGTCAACCCTGATACAGCTAACAGTGCAAGTTAGGCCTCAGTCAACAAACTGCTTTCCTCATTTAATAAATTCTTAACTCACTTGAAAGAGGTCTAATAATGACCCGGGCAATTTTTTTTTTTTTAGTTTTAAGTCAGCCCACATGAAGGCACAAGTCTGTTGAAAAAGTTACACAATGCGACTGGTTGTAGGTATAAGTCCTTTGCCCTTGTAGTGCTTACACAAGGGGAATTATTGTACAGGGAAAGAGCAAACTCTATGGGCAAAGGCTATTATTGTCAGGTTATTATTTTTCATTATTTTGGTCAGACAGGCTTATGCCCAACAGACCAGGCAAAAGGTTGAATTCATGGAACAAATCCAAGAGACCAAATTTTATCACTGCAAATAGATGTTTTTGAAAAAAAAAAAAAATGGGTAAACGTGGTTCTCATGAAATCCTGGGGGATTTGTCCCCTCGTGAGTGCTAACATTATAAGATACATGTGCATGTATCTCTACAGAGTCATTAGTTAGTTATTGCTTGGCTTTAAATATTCAATTGCATTAATCAATTTATTACAGACAATACCTGGGTCTCTGTGGAGCTACATGTACATGTACAGTTTTTATCAGAATGAATTTCTTCTGGTACAACTGAACTTTGCACGTCTCTTGAGGGGAGGAAGAGAACGTCTAACATCGCATCTGCACAGGCTACCCCATCAGAGATGAACATGGAGTGGAGAGAAAAGCTGTGATGCATACATACCCAGTCACATTGGGGAAACTCTTGATCTCATGCAGTCCTGTCTGATCCAGCTGACATGCAAATATATCAACCACATGGCCATTCTCTGCTGTGCGTCTTGACAATGCTTCATAATGCTGCAAGTTGGAGAATCACAAAAATTAATTACCAAAAGGCCATTAGTAACTGTTCTAAAAGACTGAAAGTGTGAAATAGCGATTTTATCACAATATCTTCTTGTAATACCTTGATAGCTTTCCTGACATATCTTGCATTTTCTTTCTCCAAGTCATGATGTGATCGCATTGGATTCTTCAACTCCTCATCAACCACCATACCTGGGCCCTAGTGATGTCAACGACAAATATTTGTAGTTTCACAGCATATCTAAAATGACACTAATTAACGTGTACACAGTATTTGTGCGATGCACTAGCATAATGACAAATACACAGGACTTCAGATCAAAAGAGAACATGTAAGTTATTTGGGCAAATTCACATCAACAAGTAATGTGGTAACAGATATCCAAAAACAATGTGGCAGCCTTTCTGTGACTTATAAGCACATGCATCAACAAGATGTCAATCGAGTATCAAGTATCAACTGTACATGTATGTATACTAAATTTTACGCAATGTTGAATCTCTAATCTAGGAGGAGTACAGTAGCAACGACCTTCAGAATTTCTTCATGCATTTAAAATCTGAAGAGCTGTTGAACTGTCAAGCTTCATAAATACTATTTCATGTTAACCAACTACCGGTAAGCTGAATGTACCTCTAACTAAACTAAACTGAACTGAATTTAATCTGTACAATTTGTAATGCATGGTAATCTGGTATGACAATCAATATTGTTTACAGCAGCTACCTGTGTTCCAGGTCCACCCATGAACAGCATGATCCTTCCACCAGTGTTGGGGTACGTACACTGTGAACATACAATGTTACTCAGTACAACAGCACTTGAACTGCATTGTTTACAAAATCATCAGTAAGTTCCTTCACAACTATAGAGACAACAGTTTGTATAATTTGCAGATTATGAATAAGATCAAGTTATTGACTGGGGCACTATTTCTTTCTGCAGGTCAAGTGTGAGCTCAATTCTTATTCTTAGCCCTACATCTTACTTAAAAATTCTGGTAGTAAAGTGTAATTAGTTATGAAGAAATGATTGATCATCACAGTTACACACACAAGTTTATTATGTAATTAGTAGTAAGCCAAAGTGAAACTCGAAAATGCACATACTAAAACAAAATACAGTAAAATGAGCCCCAGACTATAAGGGCAACTGTGTACATGTAGACCTGTACAAAATAAACTTGGCTGTACCTCCAACAGACCAACAGCAATTGATAGAGCTGCACCAGTGGACCTCAGGGGTCGTTTTCCAGTGGGAACAGGCCATGGATCACGTTGAAGTTCTCCTAGTAAATCAGTAAGGCTCATGTCACATTTGTGGACTGGCTGAAGAAATCTGAACAGAAGCAAAACCAAATTACATTAATTTTTAAAATGTTCAATTGATAGCTAACAATGCTCATTTCCTTACTGGATTTTGTGTTAAACTGCCAAATGAATGCTGCAATATCCTAGTAACAATAACAAGAATGAAGTCCAATCTCATGCAAACACAGAGCTTCATGGTGGTTCACTACCATGAAAGGGATAAACTTTTACTAGGATTGCAATTGCATCAAGTTAAGCAAACAATGAACCTGTTCTAAACCTTCAGACACAATAAATACATGTATGTGTGCATGAAATCGAGAAAGTAGACAAAAGCAATTCCTTGGCAGTCACTTTATACATGCACATCCATTCATTAAATTGTGGTTTATACAGTTACATGTACATGTATGCTGTAGTGATTTCTGTACCTGTTAAATGTTTCATTAGGTTGTTGTTGTGGTGGAACAGGCCCGCCTCTCATCTGAGCCTGTTGTCCTCGTGCACTGCCTCCCAAGCCAAGCATGTCCTGAAAGTTAAAAATCATGTTATAAACAGAGCTCCAGTGTTCTTTCTTACATTTTCAGGACTGTAAATTACATGACTGTATACAGTAAAACAGATAAATCCAGTTGCTTAATGAAAGATTCATGTACCACTTGGATAACACTTCATCACCAGTAAATGAAATTTATTGACTAGAGAAAGAGCCCAGAACAACATTTAATGAACATACATGTACACTACATATAGTTAAATGAAATTTAACATAGTTAACGACTAGGAGCTAGTCTGGTCAGTAGCGTTTTTATAGGCAGTTGTTAGTGTCTTGGCCGTCTGTGAGCGTTTGGTTAGCGTTTGGTGCATTCTGTAGCGTTTGATATAGTTCAATGAAATCTTATATAGTTTATGACCAGGAGCGAGTCTGGTCAGTAGCATTTTTGTAGGCATTTGTTAGTGCCTTGGCCATCTGTTAGCGTTTGTTTAGCATTTGGTGCATTCTGTAGCGTTTGCAACAGTCATATGGTCATGAGAGCCCTGGGGCTGACATTGTCCAGTGGTATATTTGGTTAGTACATGTGTTGTCGTCCCATGTGCTCGCAGTGTGTCCATCGCTCTGTAAGTGTGACGTTGTGGATTGAATTATAGTTTAGTGGTTCTCGGCGTTCCCTCCCTATCCCCCCCCCCCCCCCCCCCTCTTTTCAGCATTTTTTTCTTTTTTCCCACCAATGCCATCTGGCTTGAGTGTGACAGGTGCCTGTAGGGGGCTTGACGCGGTGGGCTCGTGGCTTGGTTGCAGGTTGGGCAGGCCAGTCGGGTGTTCTAGCGCCTTGGGGATGTGACTGCAGTTGCAGCCCCCAGGCTTCGTAGGCACCTTCCCTCCACTAGCAACTTGGGCGTTAATCTATACTATCACTGGAAAGCACTACATAGATTGTAACATGTGTATTAATATAACACTGTCCAAACCTGTATTTGTTTAGCATTGAGGTCCTTTGTTCCTCTAAAGACATAGCTCTTGGAACAACCTTCGCATCCCAACTCATGAACATGAACCTATCCCACAAGATGACAAAAAACTAATGATCTATGACCTTTCGTTATTCTTAATTAATTAAACTACATGTACAGTGTATGCATGGTTGTTAAATTAATGTACCAGTATGTTACTACAGGTGTTGCATCATGTACTGTACTGTAGCAAGCAAAAGCTGATGATGTCAATGATTCAAATACACTTGAACACTAAAATGGTCTACTTTAAGTTGATGCAATTGCTGATTAATGTTGACTGTTTCAGTGCCACTCACAGACCACAGACATGGCCCTTCAACCCATTTTATGAATCTAGCTTTCCATGAGGCCCACAAAAATGATGGCCAGAAGCAAGAGAGAGAAAAAACAAAGAACACAACCACTGACTGAGCAGAGTTTTTGAGTTATTACAAGGGACAATAAATCAATCATATACATGTACAGGTACATGTAATAACATAAGCCAAAGAATTTCAAAGCCTACAAATTATAACAATGTGCATGTAAATGGTGCTACTCCTTACCATTTTACCAAATGTGATGAGTCCAACTAAAGCATTAGGTGGCATAAGACTCAGCGACATCTGTAGCGATTCCTATTGCAAATACATAGAAAACTATTTAGCACTTTAGATGCTTGGAATTACTTCACACATAATGATGTAAATTATGTTTGTACATCTTCTATATTTTTCTTTTTTTTTGGCATAACATTTTGTAGCATTGGTACCTTTCATTTAGTAGTGTCCAGATCCCCAAAGGAATTACTACATGTAGTTAGATGTATGTTCAAGAGGCAAAAAACAATATCTCACAGTGCTCGAAATTAAAAAAAAATCCAGGTCGTCCCTAATTCAAAAGCCGGGCAACCAAACCTGTGAATTTGTGACATTTTGGGCCGATTTTTATTTTTCGCAGGATCGAGCTAATTTTTGGCAGACTGAGTTGTTTTGACATGAAAAGCGTCGTTGCGTAATTGTTTTTGTTGATTTGCGCTTTGTTTTTGAGAAATAATGTATGCAAAAAAAACTCAGTTTTCCGAGCAGCATCTTTTGGAGCGAATCCTTCCAAGGTGGATTTTGACACGGTGCAAACGTAAACGGTTACTTTTAGCAGCTTCGACAGCACGGTTTTTTTTAAATAGATGTTTTGATTTTTGAAAGAAGTAGAAAAATAGACCGGAAAAAAAAAATTGACTGACCTCATATCGAACTGGTGTCATGACAAAACAACCTCGCATCCGGCCAGTTCAGCACCTTATTCGCTTGTGCTAACGAAGCAACAGTAAAAGAATTGCATAATTATCAGAGTTGTCGCTAAGCGCTGGCTGCCGGCGAAATTCACCGGCTGGGAAAGAGGTCATCGCCTGCTGAATTTTGGCTGGCGAACACTCGGTTAAAAGGACATTGAACAGTTCTTTGGTTACGCACTTGTTTGATTTAGAATCATATATTGTGAGTGAAAAGGTTCTCAATAAACTCCTGACTACCTTGAGTATCGATGCCACAAAGTAACTGAAATAAAGTCTTGTTTTGAGAACTTGTTTACCGTGTCCTCTTTCCGTTCTCTGCGTCCGCCATCTTGTCAACATGAACCTTGGTAGTCCCCCACACTCAAGGCGTTGTGAAAGATTGGGAACGAGTTTGTTACCAGGTCTCCCAGATCTCTCGTAAATGTGGGACAAGATAGTTTGTTCGATCCTCGAGTGAATATTGTTAAGTCATCCGACAGTCGTTTGAAAGTTGTTAATTTACTATCTATCCATCGATGGAATCAGCAGATGTAAGCTTAAATCAACATAAAAGAAAACGCAATACTGACCAGGGGGATATTTGAGCATTTTTTGATCGAAGACAACGAGGTAATTACCGTTAAGTCAGACATGCCAGAAATTAATATTTTTAAGTACGGTGTTAAATAGTTCCGCAGTTGCTCTGAACTTGTTCTTATTAAGAGTATTACTGCTAGAATAATAAAGTTACACTTTACTTTTTGTGGAAGAGTAAAAGTAAGCTTAACAAAATGAAGGAGGTACTATTTATTCCTGTGTCAAATATATTTTTATTTGCATTCATATTTAGAAATAAAATAATATGATATATAATACCAATATCAGGGGATGGTAGATAACAAAATGCCTATGCATGTACAATTTTTTCTCTTTAATGTTTGTTTCTTTTTGCATAAGAGAGTCCCTAGATTTCACCAGAGTGCCCCAAATTGAATTAAAATTTTCAAAATTTCCTGGGGGAGACCCCCCATACCCCCCCAATGGGAGGGGGCAACCCCCTCCCATACCTACCCCCATGTCCGCTCCGCCGACGACAGAAGGCGCTTTGTGCCTTCTTCAGCCGGCTCAATTTCCAAGACAACCGGCAGACAAATTTTTGTTAGCTACCACCCTGAATTATATGAATAATAAAACTAGCGGCAAATACCACGCTTCGGTGACTTCATTGTTTAGCAAAACAAAGGTTTCTTTTGTTTTTTGCTCAACAAAAGATCTCCAAAAGATACCCTTGAAAAACTGAGGGTTTTTTGCATGCCTTATTTCTCGAAAACGAAGCGCAAATCAACAAAAACAATTACGCAACAATGCCTTTCATGTCAAAACAACTCAGTCTGCCAAAAATTAGCTCAATCCTGCAAAAAACAAAAATCCGCCCAAAATGTCACATACGCCCTTTTTGCCCAAAACCCTTCAATTATGATAATGATCCTACCTCTATTTACACATCGTGTAGAATCACATGGCAGTCAGGCTTGTCTTAGTGTGCGCCAATGGTTTTTGCGGAAGTCTGGGTTTAAGTTGTGGCATATTCAAAATAGCATCTTTGATCTTGATCGCCACCACACATGAAACTTTGCAATTTTCTCTTACATTTTCATACCTGGCATTGTTTTGTAAAATTTACAGATATCCAAAACACAAGAAAATGCTTAGCTGAGGCAAATTAATTATTGTTAATTTCACACTATTGGACATTGACAATACAAAACTGTCACGTAAGTTGGGTGCTGTTTATGATGAATTTATTTCCTATTTTTGGCTGGGTTGTCCATTGTTTTTTCCCTCGGGCAACCAGCCTCTTGATTTTACCAAAAATTGGTTGCCTGGACGACTGCTAATTTCGAGCACTGATCTCATAAAACAACATAAAGATACATGAACATAATCAAACCTTCACAGCTTGAAAGTCTTCATCATCCATGCATGTGTCCAACACAATCAGATAGATCAGTGGACCAGAGCCACCACCACGCTGAGAAAAAAAAATTGCACAAAATTGGCATTTAATTAAAGCAATTCAGACAACAAAGGAAAACAAGACAACCCATTATTATTATAAAACATGTGAACTGTTCATGGTAATATAATGGAGGGTGGTTAAAAATAGCAGGATTGAGCTACAGTAGCAAAATAAAATGACATACAGGTAATATGGCACTACACTGTAAGTCTGCATAGGAGCCAAGGAGCCCATCAAGCTGGAGCTTAATTATCCCAGTTTCCGTAGCATGAAGCGACTAGGAGTATTTCTACTGCCTCCTGGATGGGATGCTAGTCCATCACAGGGTTACAATGTACCTCCGGCATTAAATTTGCCAGTACCCATTTATACACCTGGGTGGAGATTAAGGCACAGTCTATGAGAGTAGTATTGCCCAAGAACTGCTCAAACTAGAGACAGGCCCATTAACCATGAGGCCACTACACTGTAAGGACTGGTAAAGTTACCTGGAGAGTATACTCAATGGTGGAGAACTGAGGAATGAGCTCTGCAGGTTGATGTTGTTCTGATATTCCTGCATACTGAGGAGGGAACTGTTAAATACACAGCACTGTCAGTAAAACTAATCCAGCACTCATTCTTTTGCAATCATGTAATTTTTTCAAAGTTGTGAGTTTCTTATACATGTATTATAAAATAAAATAGTAATATTACAAGGAAGTGTAGGAGTTTCCACTTAATAGCAGGACAAAATGATAAAGTTAAGTCTTCCCTGATCCTTCACAGACTAATACCACATACATGTATCATCTGTAAGGGGCTGACTACATGAACCTGACCAGGTCAGTTTGCTGAGATCTCCGCATGTTTATTAAACACAATAAAAATCAACCTCGTGATTCCATGTACATGATTACTGAGCCAGCCCAGTTATCTAAGATCCTGGCATTGCCATACTGGGATACTGTCTTCACTGGACCAGTCTCGCTTACGAAACCAGCAGGGCAGCGGCAAGGAACATACTACATCTGTGTGTTGGTTCCAATCCCAGATAGGAAAAAGGATAGCAGCTCTATATTTTACCACAATACCACGTGAACCTTATGCAACCCATAAAGTACAAGCAAAGCCATGTTTTTACAAGATTTGACCCTCTGCTAACAACACTGTATATGTTGGGTTTGAAGATTTAAAAACATTTCTGTATGCTTATAATTGTTGTTAAAGTTTTCGTGCACTAAGGATTTTGGGTAACTGTACCAGTCACCATCTTTTTTGCTATGGAAGACTCACACAATACCAGATTAAAAAAATACATCTCAGCAAACCATGCCAGCCAGCTCCGAGTTGGTACGCCTCATGTAATAATGGGATGAAAGTACTCTCGACAAACCGAGCCAGCCTGTTAAACCTGGACAGCCTGGAGTATAATTGGTCCCCAAGACCTCTGTTTACAACTGTATCAGTTGACTTGCACTTTTAGCTTTTTTGTATCGTGGTCATACTTGAGTGACTATGATAGCTAGGCTTAATTATTTTTCAAGTGTACTGTAAACATACCGCATTTCGCTGGAAGCAGAAATTGCAATGCCATACTTTGGATCGATAGTCCACTTGGCTGCCGAAGGAAAAAAGAACTTACTTCGTTATTTCACGGTACATACCACAGAAGTAGAAGAACCGGCTTCTCAAATGACAAAACTTCCAATGATTACATTAACCTACTTAAACTCAC
This sequence comes from Orbicella faveolata, assembly GCF_042242905.1. Classification (NCBI taxonomy): domain Eukaryota; kingdom Metazoa; phylum Cnidaria; class Anthozoa; order Scleractinia; family Merulinidae; genus Orbicella; species Orbicella faveolata. The sequence continues at coordinate 14,209,407 of NW_028301552.1, forward strand.
CAAAAAGGGTTTAAAACCGCTCTACAAGTGTTCCTGGTGCAAAGAACAGGATCGTAACAAATTGGAGGTAGTTCTGGCCGTTCTTTTAGTGGTGTATACATACAACCAACGGGAACAACCTGATGGAAATAGTGATGATGGTTCGTGAATCACACATGAACTTAGACAGGAAAGCTCAGCTGACAATTCCGATAAACTCGCTAGTTTGTCGACTCACCATTCGTGTGGCTTCAAGACGGCTTGAAGGCCAAACATTCCAGCTAAATCTAACACCATCACGATCTTCATTTTGAGTTATAAAGTCTTGATAAGTCGTCATTTTCACAAGAAATCTGGAAGTCGATGACAAATTATAAACTCAGAAAATTGCCAACAACTATTGTGCCACGTCGCTTTCATTCAACGGAGACTGGAAACTAGTACCCTCGCTTCTGAGCCCGCGGTGAATTTACGTCCCAGGACCCGCACTGTTCAGTAGGTTGTGCGAGCTGGCGAGGGAGCTGGCGCAGCTCAATGCGAAAAACCGCGAGCGAAAAGCGCAGCGAAAGAAAGCGAAAGAACGCTGCACCCAACTAACTGAACACCTGGAACAGGCTAATGCTAAGTATGTTTTCTCTTCTTTAGGGCGGGCAGGCCCGTCTGTTTGAAATTATACTGTGTAAATTTATTCGTCTTAGTGAATTCTTTTGTAGCCAGCAGGCTCTTAACGGGGAAAGAAAGTAGGAAAGACCTTTCTTCTCCTTTCCTCTCCTTCTTTCTTGGCAAGCGAAGAGCCTACTGGTATTTTTGCCGTTTCAGACCTCCTTCAACTTCCATCTCATATCTGCCTTAAATGTTCATTCGTTTATATTGTATTTCGATCGCGGATCAAAAAATGATGTTATCCTCTTGAGTTTGATATACTTTACACACTACTGTACCTGTATCGAAAGCCGTTATTTCAGAACCAAAGCGGGCTTTTAAAGTATTCCACGTGCGTAATCCCAAAAAGTCACGTCTCCCTAGAAATAACGTTATTTTTTCACACTTCCGACCGAAAATAATCTGTTGCGTGGTATTTCAAGACCAGGCTTCCAAATGTTAAGTCCGCATTGCTGGAATTGAATAAATATGAACAGCCTGGATGTGAATCGAATAGTATTCAGAATAGTAATAGCTTAAATTAACAGAAAACATGTTTACTTTTTCCAAAAGCATACAATGGAATAGCTATAAAACGCGCAAAACTTATCATTCCAATGTACAGCAAATTAATACCAGATAACCGCTGCCCTTTTAAATAAATGAAACGCATGAAAAAGCTGTTAACGCGAAAATTAACTAGTGTATCCCCCCTAATTGCGATGAAATACCGAGTGCCTTCGGGCTATGCCATATGCGCCATTGACTGCGTTGTCCTATCCCACCCTCCACCCACTCCTTCCCCTGCCGGCATTGATTTGATCAGTTACCAAGAGCAGACAGGCACATTTAGAACTGTCGTTCTGTTCAGTAATTGATCGATTAGCATAACGAACGGTAAAAAAGCAAGAAGACCATTCACAGTCATTCATTGACAACCAAAAGAATACTAACAACAAACTAAGCGTTTTGATTGAATTATGTTCTTTATTTATGGAAATCTGCACGGTTGAAGAAAAGTTTTCACAATTGATTTTTTCACACAAACACACGTGTACTTGTAAATGTAGCACTCTTGGCGTCCTTAAAGGCGTTGTGGAGGTGACTGCTAACTCCACTTCTTATGAATCCTATGATTTAGAAAATAAGTACATGAAAAATATTTACAATCGAATATTCAAATTGAGATAGAAACTAGATTCTATCTCAATTTGTATTTCGCTCTACATGTATTTGTATCGAACACTCTGACGATTGCGTGAAACCACTTCTATTCACGTTTTCTTTGTTTACAATCAAATATTCTGTATTGACTGACCAAAGGCTTATTAATCTGATCCGTCGGTCTCCCATCTTCCGGAGATGTAAGAAAGGTGAGCCGAAGAATAAATAAATTGTTTTTAAAGTTTATTCTAATTAAATTCCTCATATTACTCTTACTCAACAGAGGATGTTCTAGATCATCCTCCCTTGTCTCACCATATATCTTGCTTGAAAACATTCATATAGTACTAAAGAGAGTTTCTTCACAATATATTTAACAATTATTTTACGAGCGCGCGTTGAACATGTTAGATACGAGGTGACAAAGAGGCGCATAGCGCTAAGTTGGCTATAATCACCTCGTATCTAACAAGCGCGAGTGAAATAATATTGCTTTATTAAAATCGCCCCCAAAATGCATTATCCAATGATCTAGTCTTAAATAAAGTTGTATCAGTACAACAATGAGAACTGTGATAGCCATAGCACTTCGAAAGATAAATGGCTATTTTAAAAACACATTGGGAGCCATGCAAAAACCGTAAAGAATAACTAAAGGACCTACCACTGGTAAAAGCGCTCAGTTAAAGCACCGAAAACAATACACACCACCCAAAGCAACAAAAGCAATAACAGAGGAAACTAAATAAATAATTTACTAAATACCTCAATTATATTGTGGAGCACAGTTTTACACCTGTACAACAACACAACTCTTGTCAGATTCACAAGAAGCCTTAAAGTTGTTGAACTCGGTTTGACTGGTGCAGAGAAACTGGAATACGTCAGTTGCAGTTATCCGAGCACAAACTGGGTCGTTTTCTATGCAAGGCTTGACCTCGACGTTTTCTAAACACTTGGCTTCTGCGCCTTCTCCCCTACCAAGGCAGTTTTTACACTGGAGGACTTCATCATCGATCAAGTCTAATATGTCCTACAAATCAACATAAAAAATATATTACAAACTACTATAGGCACACCGTGGCTAGTCTTTTCTGACAAATAGGAAAGAAAGAAACAAACAAACAAACTGTTAGCTCGTGGGAGTACCCTTAATAATAATAGTAATAACAATAATGATAATAATAATAATAATAATAATAATAATAATAATAATGACTTTATTACCGTGTCAATTACATCTAGCAGTGGAAAATCCCCACTGCTAATAGGAACACCTAACTAGAACTATGTAAAAATAATGGGGAATGGGGCGTTTCAGCGAGCTTCTTAAACCCTTTAACCCATTTCAGGCAAAGGCAAAATTTGTGATTCGTTTCCGGCGGAACGGTTCCCATCCAGGAACTACTTCGGTTTAATTTGTGAAACAGTTTGAGGAACTCAAATATTATTTAAATCAGTTGTATTTTCAGTCATGATGAAGAATAAAAACAACGGCAAAAACACTTCAATGTAGGCATTATTAATTATTCATTTGGGGTCGGCACAAGCCTTAGGTCATCAGTTCAATCAGTATTTCACACCAATCACTCCCCCACCCGCCCGCCAACGTATCGACCCACCTACCCACCCAACCCACTTACCTACCCCTGAAACCAGCTGAACAGTTCAGACCACGATACCGGAAACTATGTCAATTAAAATGTTATCCATAAAAGTCCAATATGTTACCTGGGTGACTCTGAACAAGACCAAACGCGATCCAGACAACCAAAAATATTCCTAAATACATTCTCGAGTGCTATACCTGGCATGGATTAAAAAAAGAACAAATATATAAATGATTTGAAGCAGGTAAAAAATTTCAAAGAATCTGTTGTACGAGGTATTTAATGCACTAGCTGTGACAAATTAAGGGGCCTTCCACAGCAGCGAAAACGTTAACCTCGTCCTGTATGAAATGGAGTGTTTTGATTGGTTCAGAGCTGAGCGGTCTGTTGAAATTAGTTTCCTCGAATTGCTCTTTCAACTCTAAAAATTCTGCATTCTTTTCTTTCTCGCTTCCACGATTTTTCTAAGAAAGCGAACACTTCTAGGGAGAAAGAAACACTCTTCCTGGCACTATTACGGAAGAATCCTAAGGAACGAGGTTGTCTTTTGAAAGCACTAAACAAAACTAATGAAAACAATAAACATTTTGATTATAAATTGAGCATGGTGAGGGAATTCTGAGAATTCGTATTTATTAGACACGAAAAGAAAGTTGATAAAACTCCCTTGTTTCAATTTATACAAAGATATTTGCCTTGTCTATCTAACTGAAATTTAGTTTTAAAGTGACATTTTAAAATATTATTTATCTGATGTTAGGAAGATTAGCATAAAAAGAAGTTAACCAAGCATTTTTACGTCTGCACGGGAAAATTTATTGAGATTTGAATTTGCGCATTTACCTTCACTTTACACTGGTATCGGCAAATGCTTGGATTCCAGTTCAGTGTTGAACTTAAATAAAAACTTTTGAACTAAAGTAGAGGGTCTCAATGGGTTGGTGGCTTTTGCGGCTAACGGTTTCCAATTTTTACACCTAACGGCTAAATTTTTCGCCCTAACGTTTTACGGGTAACGGTTAACCCCGCTAAGACCCTCTAAATAGATTCTTTTGTAATTTTGTTTTTTCCATTAACTTGGCCAGGATCGGACGCTTTATCATTGGAAATCTCTAGGGACTGGTTGCAAGCCATCAATATGGATTTTAATCTACATGCTGCCGTTTTTTCGTGCTTGTATGAACAATAATTTTCTAACATTTCTGAGCGCCAATGGAAAAACAATATATATAGCCGGCTGCTTTTGTTAATATGTAATCAGAATTCCAGTCCCCTCCTCGTGTAAATTTAAGCATGTTTAGCTCGTTGTAACTTTGATTTTTTTCCTACTAGTTAACTTCCTAATGAAGAAGCCATTTGCATGTACAGAAACAGGAATAATAAGGAAAAGAGAACGTTAGAGTTCTGCATGCTATTTAGCCTTAATGACGAGTTGAGATCAGATGTCGTTATAGATAATTTTGCTCAAAACAGAGAGATTGTACAGGACATTCAAGAACCTCATGAAAATCAGTGCTACTCCGTTACATCATTTATGTCCAACCATGGCACTCTTCAGCCATCAGTGGCACAAAAAAAAAAACATAATGGGGAAAACTACGAAGGAAATGCTGAGTCAGTGGAGAAATTAACGTAAACGGTGTAATTCAAATGCGATTGAGACAAACAAATTCAGTTAGTAATCGACTGAACGTACTAATAATAATGATGGAAAAACGACAGTTGAACCTCAAGATTGACTCGGTACAATTCCACATTTTAGATTATGTTAACTGAAACCCTTCGAATTATTTCGCATTCTTAGCTTAACTTTCTTAGTTGACAGCTGCATCGAAGCGAATTCTTACCAGATAGATGCCAACTGAACTTGTACCCTTCAGGATCTCCAAAAAGCAGATGCAATGAAGACAGTGCGTCGCTGGGTTAATTTACAATTTTGGTGCGCTTTAATGATTATTCATGACCCCGCCTTGTTGTGCTGGCACAGAAGGCCAAATATAACCATTATGTTTTATTGTCTCGTCAGCTTATTGTACTGTATTGCTTGGTCTTAGGAACTCTTGCGTTCCGGTACGGCAAGTACAGATTCCTGCCGTTTCATTGAATGTTGTGCAGAAAGGTTATCAGATTCATTCATGAAAAAACCTTTGTTCAACCTAAATGAATAAAAGGACCATTGCACACGAGACATTCAAAGCACTATGATAAAGAGAGATTCCACCGCATCTTTATCCCCTTAATCCCTTCGCTAAGTAACGCGCTGTGAAGTAACAGAAATACATGGCTATGCAAATCCATTCTCTTTATGAAAGAAAAAAAAGTTATGTGGTTAAATCCTAATTGCTTCTCTTGTTTATTAGTTCTTTCATTGTTCACTGTCATTTTTTTTTTCGTTATTCAAATAGTTAATACTGTAAACCATAGGTAGAGATTCAATTTGTGTTCATTATTAGTTTTCTGTGCATCGTTCTTCCTGGATAAAAATACTATTGTGCAGTGCACGAATTTTGGTCTACTTGTAGTTAGCTTAACTTTGTTTATTTCTATTTATGAGTGTATGTCTATGCTTGTTTGTCATATGTCCATGACCGAAACATGTAAAATATCTTTTCTTTCAACTGGCTGCCCGGCATTTTTGAACTCGATCTTTGGTTATTTCGGATAACAAGCACCCCTATATCATTTTTGCTCATGTATAACATTATAAATTCTTCTTCCCTTTAAACTCAGGGCTGAAATAAAGTTTTGTTGTTGTTTTGTTCTCGTTGTTGTCAAATCCACGTCACTGATAGAAGGACAGGAGTCTAGCTGAAGGGAAATGCTCAAGACAGAGATTATGCAAAGCTTACAAGCATCACTTGACACTCATACCAAATTACTCAGTAATGTAAGCCGTTCAGTCTTGGCGCGCTTTTGAGCAGTACACGAGCTAGTCACGGCACTGTAACAGAGAGGGCTTCCATCGCTACTAAAAACATTTAATTCTCTGGCTAGATAGCACGCTTCATTATAAACATAAGCCATCGCAAGTCCAAGCTATTATCATAGATATTCAATGGATGTCGTCAACGTTATGTTAAGAACTCGGCTCCAAAAAGTTGACTCCGTTTACCGGTTCATAACATTCCATATAATTAAAAAAAAAAAAAATTGACTCTACAAATATGAGAATAGAACTATATCTAGTCTGTTCCAGGTGCTCAATTAGTTGGGGAGCAGCGCGAAAAACGGCGAGCGAAAAAATAGGGGAGGAGCGCGGTTCCCCATTTTTCGTTCGCCAATTTTCGTCCTGAGCACCAACTAACTGAACGCCTGAAAGAGGCTAAACTATATCTCGATGTAAACTTCTGACAATAATTTATGTTCACTGTTTCTAGCCTCCTTCTTCATTGACTCCACGTCAAATTCTCCTATATCCAATGTAGATCCTAGTTGCGAGGTCCATTCCGACCGACCATGCATACTTTATTTGCCAGTTTGTTTGTAGACTGGAAACGAGTTCGACCCAGTCTTTCAACCGGGTCGAAAGAAAACATGGAGGATGGTTTGGAGCAATGTTAAAGGTCTATTGGTAGCGTTATTTTGTGTTGCATTGCTGCTTTGCCTCTTGGATGCAAAAGACTTTCGTTACAAGCGTTATACTTTCAGGAAAAAGCAGAGACTAGTGAGTATTTTGTTTGATTTCTTGAGATTTGTCGATTGTTTCCTAGGTCAACATCTACCTTTATTCACTAAGGACATCGAGGCGAGCACAGATTTTCGTGTCATTCACGGTGTACATGTAAGCTCCTTTGAAATCCATGTTTAAAACGAAAACGAGGTTAACTTAATGTCTTTTAATGGCATGCGATCAAGCTGAAAGATGAGGGCAACCTTATTTTCATGTGATGTGTTTCACTGATATCGCCATGGGCGGCCAACCAATCTATCTTAACCATTCCACGCCAGTCTGGCTCATGTAACCAGTGGTTTTTATTAGAATTTGGCCATCGCTGTTCGTCCATGTTTTGTTTTTAACAGTTTGTGATCAAATTTCTCGATTGCTCAGGCCTTGATCTTGATTTATTGACGTAATTCTTGTCAGAGGCTTCAAGGGTACAGATGTACAATAGAAATGCTCACATCACATATTCTTGAACGTCAGCGTGCAACGCACAAGCAAATGGATCAAGCAGATGAGCCAATCAGAACGCCCGCTTTGCTAAGGCTATGTTTATTTATTTTATTTATTTATTTATATATTTTAACTTTATTTATACCTGGGTAAAACATCAGGACTTATAGCGTATACTAAAATTGCATTATTAGAATTGCATTACTTATAGTATATACTAAAATTGCATTATACACCTTCACGTGCTACTATACCTTCTACTGTTTTTACATTCTTGTACTGTTACTACATCTAGTGTTATTTCACCTTCTACTGTAACTACACCTTTTTTTTTAAATTACTAGATCTTATATACTGTTGGAACACCTTCTACTGCTATTATACCTTCTACTGCAACACATTTTACTGTTACCACACCTTCCTATTGTTACTACACCTTCTTACTGTTCCTACGCCTTCTTACTGTCACTACACCTTCTTAATGTTACTACACCTTCTTACTGTTACTACACCTTCTTACTGTTACTACACCTTTTACAGTCACTATACCTTGTTACTGTTACTACAACCTGTTACTATTACTACATCTAATACTGTTACTACACCTTCTTACTGTTAGCTGCCAGGACCCCCTTACTTTTGGGTAAAAAAGAACAAATCACAGAGCGAAGAAACGCTGGCAGCCCAGGCAAAACAAAACCGGGCACCCTCTCCCCCCCCCCCCCCCCTTTAGCTCAAGTTCTAAATTCGGCACTGTTACTACACTACATCTTCTACTGTTACTATATCTACCTACTGTAACTACACCTTCTACTGTTACTACACCTTCTTACTGTACTACACCTTCTACTGTTACTACACCTTCTACTGTAACTACACCTTCTACTGTTACTACACCTTCTTACTGTTACTACACCTTCTACTGTTACTACACCTTCTTACTGTTACTACACCTTCTACTGTTACTACACCTTCTTACCGTCACTATACCTTCTTACTGTTACTACACCTTCTACTATTACTGCATCTTCTACTGTTACTACACCTTCTACTGTTGCTACGCTTTCTACTGTTACTACACCTTCTGCTGTAACTAAATCTTCTACTGTTACTACACCTTCTTACTATAACTAAACCTTCTACTATTACGACACCTTCCACTATTACTACACCTTCTACTGTTACTACACCTTCCACTAGTACTGTTTCTACACCTTCTACTATTACTACACGTTCTACTGTTACTACACTTTCTACTTTTACTCTACCCCCTACTATTACTACACCTTCCACTGTGACTAAATACCCCAGACACGTTAATAAAGCTTTTTGTTGTTTGTTGTTGTTACATCTTCCACTGTTACTACACTGTTTTAATGTTACTGCACCTTCAACTGTTACTACACCTTCTACTGCTCCTATACCTTCTAAAGTTACTACACCTTCTTACTGTTACTACACCTTCCACTGTTACTACATCTTCTACTGTTACTACATCTTGTACTGTTACTACATCTTATACTGTTGCAATACCTTCTACAGTTAACACACCTTCTACTGTAACTACACCTTCTACTGTTACTACACCTTGTACTGTTACTACATCTTATACTGTTGCAATACCTTCTACAGTTAACACACCTTCCACTGTTACTACATCTTCTACTGTTACTACACCTTGTACTGTTACTACACCTTGTACTGTTACTACATCTTATACTGTTGCAACAGCTTCTGCAGTTAGTACACCTTCTACTGTTACTACATATTCTATTGTTACTACACCTTATACTGTTGCAACACCTTTTACAGTTAATACACCTTCTATTGTTACACGTTACAGCTTACACTGTTACTACACAGTCCAATGTTACTACAACTTCCATTGTTACTACATCTTATACTGTTACTACGCTATCAATCCAACTGATAGGCGATCATATTGTGAGTTTTAATTTCACAACTGCTTAAGTTGTGTATATAATTTGACAACTGCCTATGTTTTGTATATAACTGCGATGATCAATCATGTCTTCATATCTTTTTTCACAGTTCAAGTATGAACTTTCATATATTCACTTGCATTATTCACCATCGACAGGTATACAACAAACTCACAATATGATCAGCTCTCAGTTTGCTTGATAGCTCAGTTGGTAGAGCAGTGCACCGGCACCGCAGAGGCCATGGGTTCGAATCTCGTTCAGGCCTAAATTTTTTTCAGGCGTTAATTTCACAACTGCCTAAGTTTTGTATATAACTGCGATGATCAATCATGTCTTCATATCTTTCTCCACAGTTCAAATATATGCTCTTTCATATATTCTTTTGCATTCTTCACCATCGACGGGCACATAATGAACTCACAATATGATTAGCTCTCAGTTGGCTTGATAGCTCCATTTATAGATCACTGCACCGGTATCACAGAGGTTATGGGTTCGAATCAAGTTCAGGCCTGAATTGTTTCAGGCTTTAATTTCACAACTGCCTAAGTTGTGTATATAACTATGATGATCAATCATGTCTTTCCACCTTCTACTGTTGCAACTCCTTCTACTGTTATATAATACACCTTCTATGGTTACTACATCTTGAAATGTGTCAACACCATCTAATGTTACTACACCTTCTACTGTTATTACACCTTCTACTGTTACTACATCTTTTACTGTTACTACACCTTCTACTGTTACTACACCTTCTACTGTTACTACATCCTCTACTGTTACTACACCTTGCACTGTTACTACACTGTACACCTTCTACTGTTACTACACCTTCCACTGTTACTACACCTTTCACTCTTGCTACACCTTGTGCTGATATTACACCTTCTTACTGTTACTACACTTTCTACTTTTATTACATCTTCCACTGTTACTACACCTTCTTACAGTTACTATACCTTCTTACTGTTACTACACCTTCTTTCTGTTTCTACACCTTCTACTGTTAATACACCTTCTTACTGCTACTTTTACACCTTCTTACTGTTACTATACCTTCTTACTGTTACTACACCTTCTTACTGCTACTTTTACATTTTCTACTGTTACTACACCTTTCACTGTTACTACATCTTGTACTGTTACTACACCTTTCACTGACACTACACCTTTTTACTGTTACTAGACCTTCTTATTGTTACTACACCTTTTTACTGTGACTGCACCTTCTACTGTTCTACACCTGTTTACTGTTACTACACCTTCGTACTGTTACTACACCTTCTTACCGTTACCACATATACTTACTGTTACTGTACCTTCTACTGTTACTACACCTACTATTGTTACTACATCTTCCTATTGTTACTACACTTTTTTTTGTTATTACATCTTGCACTGTTACTGAACCTTCTACTGTTACTGCACCTTTTACTGTTACCGCACCTTCTACTATTACTACACTTTCTACTTTTACAACACTTTCTTACTGTTACTACACCTTCTTACTGTTACTACACCTTATTACTGTTACTAAACCTTCCACTGTTACTACACCTTCTACTGTTACTACACTTTCCTGATCAGTGTGATGATGTCGCTGTCTATAAAAGTACAGACAACGCTAAACCACATTCGATTTGTTAATTTGACTTTAGTAATATTTAAAGGGTAATAATCTCAAATAGGAGAGGGAAAGCTGAGACGTTTTAGTTGAATATTAACCGGAGTAGGTCTTGCAAGGGATTAAAACTTTAGGCTCGACAGTAACAGATCAGTGGACGAAAGTAAATTATCTATTAAGGGTAATCCTACCTGATGTTTCTTCCCTACTGAGAAAGGTAGAAGATGTTAGGACTGAGAACAGTGTCTGAGAGACAGCTACCATAGACTGACGACTAGGTATTTATGCTCCTCACTGATTAGTATCAGTAACTTTATTTAAGCATTTTAAACATTAATCCACTTCTTCTGGAAACTGTATTGTTACTGTTGCAAGTTCCCGGGAGAAAGCGAGGTCTCGAAGTTTCTTTTTTCCTATTATGCCACTATTTGTTCGTGACTCTGTAAAATTCTCGAAGCTTCGCGAAATTCGGGAACCTTTGTTACTCTTATGTCACGACATGCACTTATATTTTACCAAGATACCATTCTTAACTGTATCGCGTTCAGCTATAGTTAATGATGACGATTAAGGAAACATGGACAATACATGACAAGATACATACTACTCTGTTTTACAGCACGAAATCAATTTCGTGTTTGCAAAAAAGTTCGTTGTAGCCATGCTAATTCTTGACAGGCTGGCTGACCCCGGATGCTTCCCATTGTAACTTGCGGTCTAAACAAACCGGTTGCCAAATGTCTCTTCAGTACATTAAACATAAAAACAAACAAACTAAGGATCAAAGAGATGACTCTAAACTGTAAGGTTTATTTGCTGATCACCAGCGTGCCACTGGCAGTCATTAAAATATCAAAAATAACAGGAATCCTGAGGTCATCAGAGCCTCGGTTGGTTCCATATTGAATCATCAAATAATCCGCCTGTAGTCAGATGAGGTGTGGTGAAGTGATCTTTAGTAAGTGGTCGCTTATTTATTCTGTAATGAAAGTGCTGCGCTCGTGATCTGATTGCTTAGTGATCTAGCTGGGCGAAACTTCTGGTATTTTTCGAACAGTAATGGCCTGCGCGACATAACTACTCGCTCAAAGAGGATCGACTGTAGTACACCATCTGTAAGTATCTTTACTCGACAATTTATGCCTACTTATTTTTGCCTGTACTCTCCGGTACTCTCCTCATCCGCGTACCCCGTTACACTGCAAGAAACAAAGAAATTATGAAAGATTTGATGACGGTATTAAGAGGTTTTTAGCATTTCTAGGCGAAAGATAAACGGTGAATCGGAGGAAGAATGCTAACTGGTAGAGAAGAGGCCATAACACTGTATATTTTCAAGGACAGAAACTAAACAATTAACAACGAGTTTGCGACTCAGAACAAAAATTGATGTATCTTTCTTTTATAGTCTGGGTTCTCTTTTTTCTTGGCTCAGCAGTATTAAATTTTGCGTTTTTTTTCCAAAACGCGAAAATCGCGAACGTACACGCGCGAAGATTAGTAACAAATAAGATAGGTAGCGTTCAAGCTGAAGAGTAGAAGCAAAAGCCACTAAACTATTTGACGCAAGGGACACTTGAACTTACTGGCGTTCCACAAATTCGTATAGTTGTTGGCCTTTTCATACAGAACATACCTGCTATGAGGCCGGGGAACGCGAGACCTGTCAGAATTCGTCTACCCGTCGATTTCAACGCTTTCATTCCTTTCGGCAGTAAGGGACCCATTTCATTGAGGACATGGCACTTTCGCTTTCTTCTTCGGTCGTGCAAAACCTTAAGATAAGGTTAATTATGCAGGGCGGCCGCTATTAATGTTACTCAATCATCGGAGCGCAGAGCGCCAAATACGTTGTAGTACAACCACACTATTGTAAGGCCTTGTTGTACTCAATCGAAACGGCCAAAGTAAAAGTAGTCGGGTTTTTCTTCATGATGGGTTTTGCGTTTTGGGTTTTGGGTTTTGGCAAGCCTGCAAATAACAGTCGGTCATCGGACAATTGTCCGGTAAATTTGAGGTTTTGACAGGTAAAAACTTAGTCTGGTCGGACAGTCTGACCGAGCTTTTCTGCTAAACGAAAAATATTTTAACTGGAAATTTGTGACTGAATATGAAGCAAGTTATTTTATTATATTGCCACATAATACTACGGAAAAAGCTTTGTTATCACAGTTTCGTTTTTATTCCATTTCTGAGAAGGCATGTGCTAAAACCCAGACGGTGGATTCTGGACGATAGACGATGGACGATGGACGATGGACGATGGACGATGGACGATGGACGATATCTCTGACATTCATTTATTTGTCGCTATTGAACAGCGAAAATTCGTGCCCTCCCCCCTCCCCTCCCCCGAGCAAAAATATAACTTATTTGGACTGGACAAATTATCACGAAGTTCTGATCGCGGATTTTTCGTCACGCAATGTCACGTATTTATTTATTTCTCTCAGCCAAAGTACATAAACATGAATAAATTTTCCACACAATCTTTTGCTTTTGTCACATGATGTCACCATGGAGTTTTGAAATACTTGCAATAAAAACTTTCAGAGCTGGCGAAAATGAAATTGAAACACGTGAGGAAAGGAAGGGAAAAATGGTAATGGGAAGCACCGATAATCCTGGCAGACCGCTTGTGGAAAGCTTCACCGAAACAGCTTAAAAACAAAGGTGAGGCTGCTTATTCCCCCCCCCCCCCCCCCCCCACCCACCCCACGACAACTCATGCAAAAACATATCACGTGCTTGCCGTATGGGCTACGATTCTCCTGCGTCATTTCTGCGTGCAGTCTGGAATAATTCATGTGAAAAAGCAATCGACTGCGGGACAAAAGAAAAAGATTTTGTGTGAAATTTATACTTTGTTGTCAGAATTTAATAAATGAATAACTGACATTGCGTGACATAAAATCCGCGGTCAAAATTTGTCCAGTCAAAATAAGTTTGTTTGTTTTTTTTTCTTGCTGGGGAGCGGGGCGGGCACGAATTTTCGCCATGCACTATTTCAAAATTCCATGGTGACATCGCGTGATAAAAGAAGGAATCCGTGATATTGCGTGACGAACAATTCGCGATCACAACTTTGTCCTCGAATTTTCGCTGTTCGATATTTTAACATCGCGTGACAAAAGCAAAAGATTGTGTGACAATTTTATACTTTGTCTGAGAGAAATAAATGAATGTCAGAGATATCGTCCATCGTCCATCGTCCATCGTCCATCGTCTATCGTCTATCGTCCAGAGTCCACCATCTGGGTTTTAGCACATGCCTTCTGAGAAATAACTCTATCGCGCGCAGTGCACGTCTCAAATGTCACGCCGAATTGTAAACACGCCACATCAGCGCTACCATTCAAGCTTCGTTTTAATGTACGCATTTTGCACTGGTGTCGTGACAGATCGTGAAGCCCCATTTAGTCTGAATTACGTTTGTCTGAAAAACTACTAAAATCTGAGTTCTTATGTTGTTACTTCTAGTTTGTTATCTGCAAGTGTTGTGGAATTAATTCCTAGTCGTAATTTGACCCGATTGAAACATTACGTAAATTGAATACACAGCCCAAATTCTCACGTTTCTTTTATCTGAAAGCAATCGCTTTCAAAAACCTCTAAAACGTAACCAAATGTTTTTCTAGTTCGTATGATCAAAAATCAGTTATAGCTCTTTATAGGTGTTTTTAAGTCTGTGATTCAATATAGTTTGAATTAGTTTCCGTGCCGTAGACATGTTTTTGTGAAAAGCGTGCAAATGCACAAATCAGTCACGCTTTGTAGACTAGTCACCAGTCACGACCACTTCCAATTCGAATTTCATCTAATTGCGAAAATTTTTTATTCAATTGACCCCGAAACTTTTCAGGGGAAACTTGCCTTCAGAAAAAGTCGAAGAATTCATTTCAGCCAATTTTCAAGTCTCTGAATGCTAATGTGAGTTTTTATACTGACAAGCTGTCTACGCGGGATTTTCCCGTGGTTTCCTGAGAAACTTGATACCCGGGAAACCACGGAATACACGTGTGGCAAGTGAGAGGTACAAACTAGGGGTAGAAACGTTTGTAAATTTGTCAATTTTTAACGGTAAAATAATACCTGACTTAATGTAAAGGTCCCCTTTCTGTTGCTAGTATCAATTTTACACTCAATTGACTTTGCTTTTAAGCAATTCGAATTTGCAACCAACATTTTGGCGAAGGCTCTACGCTGACATACCAAAATGTCTCAAATGTCTCTTAGGCCCAGTTCAGACGCCGAACTTTTCATGAGCCGAACTTAATTCGAATTTGGACCGACCCAAATTATCAAAAGTACACCTGTTGATTCAGACGTCGAACTTAATTCGCCGAACTTTATTTAGTTTAAACCAAAACACATCGAAATGTCAGCGATTTTCAGGCAAAGTAAAAACTGCTTGTAAAATACGTTATAATAATTTATACATTAGGTTCGGCTCATGAAAAGTTCGACGTCTGAATCAAAGCCGTTCCAAAGCCGAAATTCCCGGCTGAGCTAGGCGGGAAGAACGGCTGGGCCGTTCCAAATTCAAATAGCCGTTCTTAACTGATTCAGACGCCGAACTTTTCATGTACTTAATTCAATGTATTTGATTCGGCTCATGAAAAGTTCGGCGTCTGAACTGGGCCTTATTTTTAATTTTTAACAACAGAAAAAAAATTGTCCGACCAGACTGGCTTTTTGTCAGGTCAAAACTTGTCTTTGCCCTGACAAATGACCTGCTTATAGACAAAAATTATTTGCAGGCTTGTTTTGGGGAAACAGATCTCAGAGTTCATACGTGTTCCCCAAAATGGTGTCGGTACCTGTCATCGCACGCCGTAAGCATGGGAGTGAAAACGTCAGGTTAATTCAAAAAACGATGTCTTGAGATCGATATAAGCAATTAAAAAGAAAGTTTTCTTTGGTATTTCCATTAATCTACGCTTCATCAGGCAATGCCTCAGGTACTTCTTTGCTATGGAAATTGAAACTTTTCTCGTGACTAGAGGAAGGGATTTTATAAAACACTTGGACGCGCAGCCGGGTGACTGTCTAACAAAGACGAAGTCAACATGCGGTGTGTTCTGTTACCTTGTAATCAAGTTATAAATATCACACAATAAACTCCTCACATAGACTACTTTCATAAATGGCGGCCAATTATAAATTCTTTTGCAAGTATTAAAATTAGCCTTACTAATCTCATTTTGAAGTTGCTGATTCAAAAGAACTTTTACTCGGAAACGAGGTTAGTAAGGCTAATTTAAATGCATACAAAAGAATTTTAAATTGGCAGCCATTTATGAAAAGGGTCTATTGTTTCTACAATATCTAGATGTGGATGTATCTATGCAAAAGACTCAATCATTGAATCATTGTAAACCCGGCACGAGATGTAATCCTCCGGTTAAAACACCGTAACAGCGCCCGAATAGATATCTGACATGAAGCTGAGCGAATTTGAAGTGAGCAATATTTGCAAAAAAAACAAACAAACAAACAAAAAAATAACTTGATTGAAAGTGATACAATCAGTGGCCACGATCTTGCTATGAGCGAGTCCAGAGCATCTTCGCCCCTTTTGGCGAAAGGAACCAAACCTGACCAAGAGGACGCCGAGAAAGAGTTAGACAACAAAACGTCTTCTCTTCAAGCGCTTTTCAATATTTTTAATGCTAACATGGGCACGGGAATCCTCGCCATGCCATATGTTATACGCTTGACCGGTTATTGGGGAATTATTCTCATAATTCTCGTCGCTGCTCTGGGAAATTACACAGGAAAACTCCTCATCTACTGTCTGCAAGAGGACACGGCTTATGAAAATATTTCTAAGTCGACGTACGCTGACCTAGGTGAGGCATTTTGGCCACGCTGTGGCCGTGTTATGGTTCATATCACCAATTTTTTTGAGCAATTTTCGCATTGCACTCTGTTTCTAATCATGTGTGGAACTGTGTTGCATCATACGTTCCCGGATAGCTTCGTTTCGGAGAGCGTTTGGATCGCCGTGGTGTCCCTTGCCGTGCTGCCGTGTGCGGGCGTACGCACGATGAAGCACATTTCATGGATCAGTCTCTTGACCGTTATTGTCGCTCTGGTCACTTCAACCTGTGTGCTGATATATGCTTTGGCTCATTATCAGCAATGGAGGACACACGAACTAGCTTCGTTGAGCTTCAAAGAAATGTCCATCGCCATGGGAATAATCGTGGTGACGTATTCCTCGCAGGCTTATCTACCGATCATTGAGAAGTCCATGCGATACCCAGGAGAGTTCAACGCCATCATGGATTTCACCTACACGCTTGTTACCATTATCAAGTTCAACTATGGAATCCTAGTGTTCTTTTGTTTTCGAGAACATACCGAGCAGATTATGACATTAAGTGTTCCGCATGGCGCTTTTCGTATCTCTCTTTCCTTGGCAGTTATCTTGACGGCGCTTTTGTTTTACGTTGTTCCTATGTTCACTCTTTATGACATTTTTGAACACCAGCTCAATATTCCTCTGTTTGCCGAAATGAAAGACGAACCATTGGGGTGCAACAAAAAATCAACGCCAAAATTGGTGTTCAGGTTCGTTTTTATCTTGCTCTCGACTCTAGTTGCAATTTTCGTGCCACACTTCGGTTTACTGATGGCCTTTGTCGGAAGTTTTACCGGCACTATTTTGGTTTTGATTTATCCTTGTCTTTTTCATATTAAGCTTCATTACTCTACTATGCCTTGGTATCACATATTATTCGATCTATCTATAGCTGTGTTTGGTATCGTAGGCTGCGTCTGTGGAGTGGTGTTTTCTTCCATTCAGATCGCTAAAGAGTATGATTTTTATAGAATGTGGAGAATCGAACCTGACGAGTAACGAATAACCTGGTTTCACAGCATTTTTGTTTTGAAAGAGAGAAAAAACATTGTTTTTATCTTTTACATGTAAGTATCCGAGGAGAATGTTCAAGATTGAAATCTACACTGACGTCAGACTGGCGTCATCATGAAAGCAATAATATAGGAATTAAGGTTATTCCCCAGTATTGCATTGCGCATCCCTACTGCGCATAATTTCACGCGTGATTAGCGCGCGCGCATTAAAAAATGGCGGCTTTTTCTTTACAGCTGGACCTCGCCATAGAGGTAAATCGTCATTTTCTCGCGAACGAGTACGGTGACCTATCATTTTTTTCTGTTGTTTTGAATTAAGTAATAAATTTCTCTGTGTAAAATAAATATGGACCAGTTTTCAGTGTAGAACAAAAAGCAATCGTCGAAACGTGAATTTAGCAAGCAATCGTGACCACAATCATGGTGCTATTATAAGGATTTATATGGGTATAAACAAGGTGCTGTTGCTTCTAAACGAACATATGGGGACCCCTCATTTTTATTTCAATTTTAAGTTCCTATAATATAAACAATCAATAGGCAAAGTTTCACAAAAATCTCAGTGCAGGTTCTATTCCAGTGGAATGACCTTAATTCTGATAATAATTAGTCGCCAATGGAGAAATCTTTTCAGAATTCCCTTCTTTAGTTTCATTGCCAGTAAACTTCAGGCTAGAAAACATATTTTTCTTGTCACGGTGGCACTATTAAAGAATAAATTTTCACCCAGAAAAATACTTATTTAGCACTTGTGTTAGCAATTCCAGTCCCCTACCAAGTATGAAATATGCATATTTACGTTAAAGCGGTTTTTGATTGAGTGTCTAAGACCAAACCCAAAGTAACCACACTGACCAATCACAAAGAACAGAGAGGACGTTCAGAGACAATCCTGTGAACCAATCAAAATTTGAAACAAATTAAAGCAATTGAAAATTACTTTCAACACTCAAGTAAAAACCGCCTTTTTCAACATTTGTTATGGACAGTTTTCTAATGGCATTCATAACACTTAACTACTCCTATTCACGATTAATGTGATGCAGTAAGCTCCCCATATGCCACACCTACACGATAAAAAACTAATTAATTCACTGACATAATCAATACAGTCTTTTGCATTTATTGTTAAAAATCTGACCTATGTGCACGCGTGGAGAATAATTATCATTTACCGAAGGAAATTGTTTAATAACTTTCATTTATATGTGTACTGAATAACTTTTGTCACAGAAATAATCTTTTTATTTTCTTGTTTCTTTTTTTGTTTGTTTGGTTCTGAAAAACGGTTGTATTTTTTTATGCGGAGCTGTCTTCAAGCAATATTATCGTAGTCATTTCGTACATACACATATTGTAAATTAGTTATTGTGCAATTAAGTGCTAGTGGAAACAAGTAAGAAAATTGAAAGTGCATGCTTAAATGGAAAAGTGTATTGGTGAAAATGTTAAAATAAAGGATCTTCTGATCTATGTTGGAGGAATGGAGTTTCCCTCTCGAGTCATTACCAGCTATAAGGAAATGAATTATGCAATTTGCTTTCAGTTTTAGCTTGGATTTGTTATTTTGTTGTCAGGTTCTGTTTAACAATTGACGAAAGTTCTCATTACGGGGCATCAGTTTTCACCACACTCATTTATTTTGTCGTAACGTAGCTGATGTTGCCTGCCGTGTCCATACATTTGTAAAACACAATAATAATTGATAATAAGTTATTTAAGGTCGAAGACGTATGAATTGACTGCTCAATTTTCGGAGCCAGAGGACCCTGTCAAAAACGCTCGACAAAATAGTGCTAAAATATAAAACAAGGTAAAGTGTAAATTATACGTCTAAAAATCAAGCCAAACCTAACTAAACAGATCGTAATTAGTCAGCAAAAACCTGTAAGACGAATAGAAATAGACGCCGTAAAGAATTTTGATAAATTTATATTTCTAAAACCCATGAACAAGTGTTAAAGGTACACCCTTTAAATTCTACCATACTACTGATGCATTCACGAAAATTAGCAATGGATTTCAGTACTTTGTTTAACTGAGTCTGGTAAATTGTTCCAGTAATACAAACAATATTAGATGAAAGTGGACTATGTAAGTAAGAACTACTATACGGTATTTCGTTACGTCATGGCCATTACCTCTTTTACGAGATACCGAGAACACCACTTACGCAGCATGATAAAAAAAAAAAACAAACAAACACAAGTAGCAGGGCAAGCGCACCAAAGGACTTCTGAACTAAAGAAAATGACGTAATGCAACGCCTATACTAAACCAAGCGCGTAGAGGCGAGGTTAGGTAGCTCAACGAAAGGTAATCTTTCTATACCTTTACGCTGTTTACAAGAAGTTTAAGTATAAAGACTTGACCAAAAATTATAGTTTTAAAATTATCCAAGGACTACACTAAAAAGGGTAACAGGATAACAAAGGGTAATAACAGTAGAAGGTTTAGTAACACAACAAGGTGTAACAGTAGATGGTGTAGTAACAAAAGGTGAATAGTAACAGAAAGTGTAGGAACAGAAGAAGCTGTAATACCAGTAGAAGTTGTAGTAACAGTAGAAGGTGCAGTAACAGTGCTTCACAGATTTACATTGCACCTCAGTCGCAAGTAGCCACAAGTTGAACTTACGTAGAGACTTGCGTTGGGTGGCCAAACGGACTCGCAAGTTTCCTCGCAAGTACACGCAGGTCGCAAAAAAACCATTTCAAGGCAGACATATCCTGTATTTCATCGGCTAATAATAGATTAATGGACGTCACTCAACTTGCGTTGACTTGGGTTTGGTGGCCAGACGGTGACTTGCGTCGACTTGCGTGCAAATTTGATCTCAACCAAAGTGAGCGCAAGTCATCGCAAGTCAACTCAAGTGCACGCAAGGCCTGGCCAAACGGAGTCGCAAGTAGACGCAAGTTGAGAACTTGCGTCTACTTGCGAGTCCGTTTGGCCAGGGCTGTACTAGTTAAGAAATGGTAAGAGTGCAGCGTGCAACTATCGAGTTATGGATGCACGCAGGAGGTTGCAGTAAGCACGAAAGAATCGCGAGAGTCGCACCAGGTGATAACCGAGAGCGACTCTAGCTTGTTTCGTGCTTGGCAAACCTCCCAAGTGCATCCATAGCTCGATAATTGCATGCTGCACGCTTACCATTTCTTTTAGAACATTGAGACTTTTAACATCTTTCCTCGGATGGAAGTATTTATCGAATCTCGTCCTGCTTACATGGAGTCAAAAGCACGATCAACCGTGCGTAAATGTTCATTCAAATATCTGACAAAGCGACACAACAACATTTTTCTTGGATCGCGGTGAGTTAGTTTACGTTTTCTCGATCTCCAACAAACAAACAACTTGAAACTGCTCAGTTAACCCAAATATCAAGCTAACAAACGAAAACTGCTGTCGGTAAAAGCGTTTCTTCAAAGTTTGTAAAATTTGGATCGGTTTTCCGAGGATTGAAGACAAACTTTGGTGGTTGAGCTCTCTGTCCTTCGCGGCCTCTTCGGCAAAAGAAAAGAAGACTATGGAACCGGACATTTGTTACAGCTGTAAAAGCGAGAGTGGGGAAGAAAGCGGACAAACGCCCCTGGCTTTGATCGGTTTAATTTGAGATGCTCTTCTCCAATAGCAGGTTTGTGGGTTACGTTTTCCTTTCCACTTCGTTTTAAGTTGATAGTTACGCGTCTAAGGTTGAATTATAACATAACTAAAGCAAAGCGCGCGCTCTGATTGGTTAATTTACCGTCTACTATTCGCCCATGGGTGTACGCTGCTGACGTGTGTGCTAATGTTTACAAAGCAAATCTTTTGACAGACATTGTTTCCAAAGTAATGGCCGACGTCCTTCTGCCAGAAATGCGAAACTGTCTTCACAGTTGTCTGAAGATGAAACGTTATCGAGTTACTGGTGTGCAGTCGGTTGTCATGAATGAATTTTCGCGCGCTTGTTTTCTCTTGTCATGTAAGACTACACGAACATTTTTTTGTGATGTAGCTCGATAAAAGGACTTCTGTTGTTCCAATGTCTCAATGTTATGTTATAAAACAAGTGGTAAACGCCATAGCGTGCACTATTGAGTTATGGATGCACTTGGGAGGTTTGCTAAGCACTCAAGAAGCTAGAGTCGCTCGAGGCGATAGCCTCGTGCGACTCTTACGCTTCTTTCGTGCTTAACAACCTCACGCGTGCATCCAAAACTCAATAGTGCACGCTATGGCGTTTACCATTTGTTAAATTGAACACATGATTGATGAATGACTTTAAAAACATGATCTCTGTTACTTTCGTTATTTGGTAAAGTAAGCTTAATTGGAAAGAAAACTGAGGCTAAAAGGAAATGTTGGAAATGTAAGCTTACATTTGTGGACGATACAGTCGTTCCTTCAAGCGGCTGACGTTCCTTCAAGACTTGAATTCACGATCGAGCCGAAACTGAACCCCGGGCCGACTGAAATAATTCATCAGAGGCTACCAACACTTGATAAAACTTCCTTATTAAAGTTCAGTAAAAGTATTATCTTTAACGTTTTTGAAACAGAAGAATTTCGTATGTAAAGCTTCACTTAAAACAGAAATTTGGTAAAACTCTCATGTACAAGTCTTATAAAAGTTTTACAATGAAAGCTAGTGCTGAATTTTACTGTTGCCAAATCGCTGAAAAATTCTCTCTAAAATTCCCGCTATGCATTACTAATCTCGAAGGGTTGATACAGACCAGTTTGTTGTTTTTTGGGGGACCGTCTCCGAGCCCCGAGTGCCTTTGTTCAGCCAGCTGATTCCACTCCTGGTGACTTAAATGATCAAATCTCTTAGGTGGAGGCCCGGCAAAAAATTTGAGCTCGAAATATTAATTTTGGTAGCTCACAGGAATAATCTTCCTCATGTCCGGAAGAATTATTACATTTTTCCATATTTTACGAAACGAACAATAGGAATTATGTTTTAAAAAGTGTCAATATCGATGAAAAAAATTGCCATGAAAAAGTACGCATAAACAAACTGACGTCATATTCTTGCATTTATCATATGGCAAACTGGTCCACAGTGAAAAGGAGAATTGTGATTGGTTTCCTGAGCAGTCTGAATTTTACAATAAAGACCGCTAACATGAACCACTCATGAATTAGTTTCGGTCAATGATTCCTTTTTCAAACATTTAACTCCACAAAAGAAAACAGTTCACAACTTTTTGTGAACAATTGGAGTTTAACTGTCATGAAAAGGAGGTAAAAAAATGTAATTGAATGCTTAACTTTTGAATGTGAGCTTGTCAAGAATGGATTGCAAGCACAAAAATTTATCAGCAGACTCTTAAAAGTTCCATTATACTGTATAAAAAAGACTGAGGGCCAATATTCTCACAGTAAGGTCCCGAGATAGGTTGGTTAACAAGGGATTTATTACACGGCTGGCATTGTTTTGAAACAATGCTATTATCATGGACTAGAAAAAAATAATCTCAAACTTCAAATGCACAATTCTGATTGGGAGGTGACTAAGTGTATACTTGCTATGTATACTTTGGATCATTCAGGACAGCACCAGTTCAATACTAATAGAATATTGGACTAGCAATAGAGTAATCTGATTGGTTGATTTTAGTTATTGGCCCTCTGAACTGGGCCTACTAAATCTGCGAGCCAGCGAGCCATGCGAGCCAGCGAGCCATGCGAGCCACGGTGTGAGCCATGCGAGTCATGCGAGTCATGCGAGCCATTTATGCGAGTATTTTTTTTTTCTTCAACTGGTCTGAGAGGTCGTCGACTTTTCGCCAAGAAACATAGATCTCGCGCCCGACTATCACTAAACTATCGCTATAAACCGCTCGCCCGCCATCTTGAAAGTGGAGATGACCCTGGGGACGAGTATAAACGGTACAACCTCGCTCCTAGGGTACTCTCTCTTTTCGGGCCTGGGAAATTAATTTTAAATAAAAATTTAGCAACAAAAGTGCCTACAATTGAAATATTCCCAAAAGAAAATCCTAATCTCGCTTCGGTTACCGGAACTATTGCTGGTGCGGCAAATATGAAAAATGCTCTAAACATCTCCACATCGTGCCAAGTCTTGCGTCATAGTAATGGCTACCCTGAGTGTGATGAATTTTTTTCTTTGTTTCATATTTTTGTTGTTTGGAGAAAATTTTGTGTATTCAAATCGCCCAGGATCCGCAAAAAATAAAAACGATGCGTCAAAAATTTATTAAGGTTCAGGACTAAAGTAGAGAAATTTTCTGAGAGAAACGTACGGCTCCACCGCCCCACCGCTACTCGAATGGGTAAGTGAATGGTATCCATTGGCACCTGTCATTCATTGATATCCACGTTGAAAATCATTCAAGAAAAAAGAGAACAGTACTTCAGGGCAAATCCGTGTATTGGCGTCAAGAATGGTGAGTGAATCGCGTAATTTTAACAGGTTCGCACTTTAGTGAATCAGAGTTACCAAAACTTTGTCGGTTGGCTGACTGCTGCATGTGGTTGTCCCTTCCCTTAGAATTTAATATTGCAAGAATTTAATATTGCGATCTTATTCATCTTGTTCCGTTGCTCTTGTTCTTGTTCTCATGTGAATGTAAATGTAACAAATAAAAAATCTTAACATTTTTACTAGGGCTCGCATGGCTCGCATGGCTCGCATGGCTCGCATGGCTCGCCCTTTGGCTCGCATGGCTCGCTGGCTCGCAGGTTTATAAAACTCCTCTGAACTAACTTAGTCGCGTAGTAATGGCGATTATTTGTTTCAGTTGAACTTGACTGGCATACCTACAGACCTCATGCTAGTTCATTAACATACAGAGTCATGTAGGTATTAAACTCAGGAAATTTATAATTTTGTCTTGGAATCAACAATCTGAGATTCTAGAGCAGAATGTAAGTATCTTTGAATTAGTAACTATTAACTGAGTTACCTTATAATTATTGTTGATCTAAGTAAATGAGTGTAGAATCTTTGTGAGGTTTCTCATAATTTTTCTCTGCATACTTTCCAGGCTAAGAAGTATTCACCCTTGGAAAAGGAGTGCGAGACCAAAGAATGTCAAGGAGTTTTTGGACTAGAGTTAACCAAGTGCACAAGGAAGTGTGTATCACAAGTCTGCTATGACGAGCTGTATGCCTGGGATGAAGTAAGATTGTATTTTTAGTGAGGGCATTCAACCTTGAAAGCTTTACAGTGTTTGTGCATTTTTTTATGACTACAAAGAGTGCTCTTGGCATCAATCAAAGTGAGAAGCGTTTTTACAGTGTATAAATATCAATCCTTCTGTTTATATATGAAAAGGGTTACTGAATTATTGTTTTAAAAAAATACATGTATGCAAACATATGTTGTAGTCATGTAAGTGTTCATGGCTTGAGTTTTCTTGTTGATGTTAATACAACTGTAGTTATAAGCTACGTGTAAAGATTTAAGCTATTTACAGTATCAAAAAACACAAAGGGAGTAATTGGGTTTTAAGGACACATATGTTGCAACCTTCTGTATTTCCCAAGTGCTCTCAAAGGCTTGAAGGGTTGTATGGCAGTATACAGCTCGTGCTAGCTTCACATAGTTTGATAAGGGTATAAGGTGGCTCGAAACAGTTTCCATCACTTTCCAAGAAGTAGATTTTGAATGGGTCATTATAATCACTCTATATCAGTTGATGCCAAAATGATGGTATTAAAAAACTGCCCCATCACTGTCAATTTTGTGGCACTGTAGTTTACCATAGCAAAAATATACTGTAACCTGCTAAAAACACCCTTGATTTTAGCTTTAAGCACTTATATCTCAAAAATGAGCTCAGTGACCCCCATTTTTTATTACTGAATTGTGGTAAACATGATAAGATGCAACTTTTTGCAAAGTCTATGGAGTGGGCTCAGAGCCACATTCCATTTCTGAAAATTTAAGGTTGCTCTGAACCCACCCCACAGAGTATTTTTAAAATTTGCAAAAAGTTGCATCTTATTACGCTTATCACAATTCAGTAATATAATATGGGGATCACCTAGCTTGTTTTCGAGATATACATGTAAGCTCTTAAAGCTAAAATTAAGGGTTCTTTTAGCAGGTTGTATTGTTGCTATGGTAAACTATCACATAAGAAAACAACTTGTTTACCAATGATTGGACACTTGTGTGATACTATTATTATAGCATCACTTGTTAAACAGTGGTAGTATTCATCCTTCAAAGTATAGCTGTTAGAAAAGTGCTTTTCTAAACTTTTGCCAGCCTCGTTAAATGTATTGTTATTGCTTGCAGACAGCAAACATGTTTGAAATTTTAACTCTTAATTGACTTACACAGGTACATGTACTCTCACAAATTATGGTTTTATGGCCAGTTGGAGCACATGCAGAAACCAAACAATAATTATAGCAAATAGATTTGTCATAATGCTCTCCTGTGTTATCTGTTTGATCCTTTAATTTTTAACCATGCAAGATCATTTGACAATGAATGATTATCACCTGCAAAAGTACCCATTACCTGTTCCTAAGCAATTGCCAACCAAAGTCTTGCTGGTGATGGACTCTTGCTCAGCCAGGGTAATTTAGCCAGCAGCTAGAACTTAGCAACAACTCTGCATTGGTAAATATGACATGATATATACCCTCATTAGTAGACACTCAGCATGTCCCGTTGGACCTTCCACAAATCTGATTGGTACTCACATTGTTGTCTATTTGCTGAACACCGACAATCATGCACACATTTACATCTACATCTTATTTGTCTTGAGGAAAAAGCTTTATTCTCACAGTGCCCTTCTCTGCCCCATTGCATAAATCAGTACCTGTTAATTACATCATGTTGGGAGGCAGCATGGCCAAGTGGTTTAGGGAGCTGGATTTGAAATCTTGAAGTCCCTGCTTCAAATCCTCCACCCTACCGCTGTCTGGATTTGTTCTCGGTAGTCCTGAGTTCAACTCCTTGACTGCGTTGTGTAAATAACCAACTGGTCAGCCTCTCACCAGTTGGGATTATTAATAATTTGTGTTCTACTTGCAATATTTGTTTGTTTATTTACAGTCCTCAATTAGCAAAACAGTGCTAAATACATTTGGCACTTAAATAAAGTTGTTGTTGTTATTATTATTATTATTTTTATGATTATTATTATTATAAGCTACTAATAAACATTATTATTATTATTATTATTATTATTATTATTATTATTATAAGTCCTTAAAGTCTTGCCGCTTTTAACTTATGGTGCCGAGTTCAATCCATGAGCCTAGGGCAGTCATAAGTCTGCTGGATTACTTGATGGATAGAGTCCTCCTAAGTATTGAGCAGTTCCAAGGAGGACGGTCTTCTGTAGCTCTGTTATTCTAATATTGCCTGGGCTCTTGCCAATGTAGTTTTCTGTTCCCTTCTTGACAAGCCCGAAAGCTCCAATGATCACTGGGACAGTTGTTGTTTTCATTCCCCACGTTTTCTCGATTTCAATCTCAAGATCTTTGTACTATTACTATTATTATTATTAATATTATTATTATTATTATTGTTATTATTGTTATTATTGTTATTATTATTGTTATTATTGACAATAAAGTTGACAGTTACTTGTGATAACACATTGTTCGTGGCTAGTCTTACGCAGCTCGTTTCGTCCCGGCCAAGGGACTCATTAGAGACCTTTCTGCTTGGCAAACTCGTTGGGCGTCGCGCCCAAAGTCCCGTTCGCTAATAAAATGATGACAGCAATTTTATTCTGTAAATACTGGGAGGAGGGACCCTGGGATGGACAAGCATCCTAAGCAGAGGAAGAAATACTCCTAGTAGTTTAATCCCAAGGAAACAGGAAAACAGTTGAACATAAGCTTTACGTTGAAGTAACCACTTTTGTTGGATTGTGCTTGATATCGGTTTGGTGTATGACAATTGCCTGTTCAAGTTAAAACACATCAGTCTTTTTTTTGTTTTAAGCTTGAAGAGGGAGAGATTGACGTACGACTGACCTCATTCAAGGGCTGTGTTGTGAAGCAATTCCAAGAACAAGAGAGCAGAAATCGTGGATTATAATGGAACAAACACACAACGGACTCTCATTGCATTTGTAAGAGAAATCATCAATCTACATCCTTTTTAGGTGGCTTCATATCTGAAAGCATTATGAGACTGATAATAAGCTTTATGGCCTTCTCGTTTATTACATGTTGTAGGCTTCATGTGCTCAAAAACCTCCCCCTCTCCCCTACCTATCAGGTTGCTGTAGCTACAGTGCTGCCAAGTTCCTACGTCTCCATATTTCACCTTGCTCAATCGTTTTCGAGTCACATGTCCCGAGAGGGAAAGTGTGTCTCGGATACGTCACCGAAATCAATTGACCGTGAAGGCCTGAGAGAAAGCCATACAGGAACTAACCAATCTACAGTGTGCAACTTGTGGGACGTTAGCTTGTTAATCTGTCAGTAAGGAGTATGCAGAATAAAATTGTTCTTCAAGCTTTAAACTGAAGGACTCGATAAGAAGACTGGTGCAAGGAACAGCTGCCTGTGTTAAAACAAGTGTGTTACTGTTACAAGGGAGAGGTGTGAGGTGAAAAGCTGTTGTAGATTGGTAGACTTGAGGCTACCGTGTCTCCACAATGACTCTGAAATAAAGCCGAAATATTGTAAAATTAACCTTTCTGCATTGTAATACACTACAACGTGATTTTCATTAACAATCCTCGGACTTGTGTGTTCCATGTTATAATAAACCAATGTAGCTGAAGAGGGCAAGTGCCAGAGCGAAATACGCGACAAGGTCAGTCTTAGACCTTTGCAATTCTTAGAGACTACCTGTTATATACCCATTGTTTTATTGTATTATTTATACATGCCACATATTTTGATTGTATATACATTTTTATTATTATTCCTTATTTGTAAATAATTTTAATTTTTTTTTTCTTGCTGTGCCCCTAATTAGTTGTGAAAAGTAAATACATTGACACATTAATAAAGCTTTTACTTACTTACTTACTTACTTACTTACTCGTAGTTGAGGCTCAGTAGGATCACCCTCAGTCTCCGTCAGAGATGTAGATAGCTGACCTTCGAGAGTTCCGTAAACTACTGCTTATAATCCCTTGGCTTAAACAACTTCGTAAGGGTTTTTAGATGGGCTAATATCCAAGGGGGCTTATAACCAGAATAAAAAAAAAACCGTTTCAAAACGAGCTATAGCTACACCTGTTGATCGAAGAAGGGGTTTTCATTTACTGGTACATCATATTAAAAGGAATTTAAAACAAGGAAGGTAGAGGGTGGAGCGGGGGGGGGGGGGGCGACTTATAAACGGATGTATTCTTTGGTTTACAGGTAGATGAGCCTATTACAGGGGAGCTTTCGGCAGTTTTAAGTCCGTGGCACTTGTCAGATATATCCTCGGACACCCAGGGACGGTTAGTGGGTGAGGACAGAGTCAAAGCGGTAGGGGGGAAAATCGATGAAAAAAAAACTTCCTCCTGCCCCCAATGATTGATTGCCCCTGGGTCTTAGAGGATGTTGTCTGATCACTGTACTGATGTCACCTCATTCAAACATACAGCCACAGAAAACACGATTGTTTTCGTTTTCTCCCAAAACAGGGCGCCAAAACAGGGCGGAATGTAAACTACGCAAACGAAGAGCAGTCCATATTTTGCTCAAAACTGAAACGATCACTGCTTCTGGGCTAATCTTTGCACTCGACACTCAGTATAACAACAACAACAAGCTTTATTGTGTTTCGGCTTGTAACTTACACAAAACCTAATGTACAGTCAGTGCACATAATTTACATAACTACAGGTACTTACACGTTAAAATCAGTATAAGATCTAACTTTCTGGTTTATATAAATTCGTCTATGGTTTACAGACACTTTTCAGTGCAATGGTTGTCACGCAGTGTTGAACTACGAACACAAGCCAGACTTAGACTACCGTAAAGTTTTAAACGTACACAGATTCTAAGCGGATTGAGCATCGCTTCTTTCGTAGGGTCGTCTCTTTCGGATGGCTAAACAGTGTATAGAATTTCGAGGCCGCTACCATCGGCTTTCACCGAAAACGATTACTATTGACGCTAATTCTAGTTGAGGAGAGGAGGGGGGGCTTTACTTTCAGAACTTTACGGTTTTCAGACTATTGCATCATTGTATACTATAAAATAACACAAATTTCTACAGCGCCATACTCCACTTCTTGCCCAGGGGATTCCACAATAAGAACAATTTCTAAACACAACATTATACTATGCGCAAGGGCTAGTTTGTGTATTTTGTTTCGAAACATTCTTACATATAAAATAAACTTTACCTACCTTTACACCTTATTACATTATTAACGTGACTTACTATTTTTAGAAGTAACGCAAATTTTTATTCCAGGCTAAAATTTTCAAATTATTATCAATAATTGTTTTCTTTCCTAATGTATGGTGGTTACAGGAAAATGTATATCTACAGCTAAATTTATTTATAATATTCCTTTATTTCCTCAGGAAGTACTCTCTTCCATTCTTCTGACTGCGTTAAAGGAGCTCAGTCGCGGTTTGCGCATGTTGAAAAGTTTAGCCTCAATTGTTCAAATTCGTCGTTTGTAATCCGTGTTAATCTTCTCCATCCTTAGCCATCCTTGTTCCTTTATGGTTTATCATTATCTCTTTGGTGTTTTTCTATCTTATTAGACTGTTATTTTCAGGTTTCCTACCATTTAAAGTTAATTTTGTATGTGGCCAAAAAAGCTCAAAACACCGTGACTGAGCCCCTTTAAGCTCTTAAATTTAAGTGAACTTTCTAGGAGCGGTTTTCACTTAAGTGTCGAAAAGCAATAGACCACATTCGTATTCTCGGTATAGGACTGGAACTAGCATGCAACCGAGGCTAATGCGGGGAGTCTTTTCAAATGCAACTGACATTAATCTCTTTTTAATGATATTCCCCCGCATTAGCCTCCATTGCAAGCTAGTTCCAGTCCAATACCGAGAATACGAATACGGCTTATTGGTTTTGCATTGTTACGCTACACGTACAATTGGCTTAAAAAATGCGCTCCACCTTTCATCCAATCAGAAGTCAAATCAAAACCAATCGTGATTCGTTCGCACACGTTTTCCCGCGCTTCGCGTCAGCTACATGCGTCTACATGTACTTCGAGTGTCAATTGGTTCATTTGATTTTCCGTGTCCTTTGTGATTGGCCAGAGTGATTACGACGACAGCCAATTGAAAACCGCTCTAGTACACTTTCAAGATGGTGGTCCTTTAAACCTAACAGCTTCCAACAACAATACCATGTATTACAGCAACTCCGTCATACAGGCCTTGTCATATTTTTACTCCGTAGAAAGCCACGCGCTTCAGTTAACAACTCGTTAACATCCTCATCAACATCAGCATCGTCGTCATCATCTCCTTGAGGCTGCCAATCAGAGTCATCTGACGCTGAGTAACTGCTACCACTTTCTTCGCCATCATCAGCTAAAAAGCTGTCATTGTAATCGTAGGTGTTTGGTTCGTCATCATCATCACTAGCATCATCAAGAACACTCCTGTGTTTCGAGGCTTTCTTCCGTTTAGGACGTCCTTCATGAAACAAAAATAATATATTTCGTGTTGTTAAACAATGTTTTTAACGTCATATACTTTATAGCAATAATCATGTTGTTGGTTTGAGATCATTTATATTTAGACAAAACAAAACAAAACAGAAGTCAAACAACAAACAAACAAAGAAACGAACATAGATATTTACTAAAACCCAGGTTAGAACGAACAACCAACCAACAAGCAACCAACTTAAACGGTTCAAAGTTCGTCTTTCGTTCCATGCATATTATTACCTATACGTATAAGGCCCGGTCCACACTATGCGGTAGAAATTTTCCACCAAAAACGGAGCTTTTCGAAAACACACGTTAAATCGGAGGCATTTGAAAACGCCGGCTTTGCGTTTTAGAGTGGACGAAAACCATTTTGAAAACGGAGTTTTTCGAAAACGATGACTTCACGATTTCCAGCCTGAGTCTACCTCGAACGCAAATCCAAAATCCCGTCTCTGCCGCCGGCGAATACTGCGTTTTAAAACTTCTCCGTTGTAGTGTGAAGATGAAGGTAAGGTAGCGTCTACATACGAGCAAAGTGGCCCATCAGACTGGAGCTTATCCCGGTTTCTGTAGCATGCAGCGACTAAGAGCATTTCTACTCCCCCCTGGATGGGATGCTAGTCCATGGCAGGGTTCAGCGGCTTAAGCTTCGGCAAATAATTGATCTGCTCGCCACCGACAAATCACCATATTTTGCTCAACTTCGTCCAATATAACTGTTAATTTTTCATTTGAGAAGCATTAACGTCTGTCTAGGTAAATACGGCCAATGGCGTCACGAATACATTACCAGACTCATATATCTACACAGTGGCATACAGTGTACAAGCGGTCACTCACCTGGGGTGTCTGTATGCTTGAAATCCCGTTTGTGCTGCGGGTTCCGCCTGTAACAGCCCGTCCCATAAGGACATTCGGGTCTGTCATCATCACTGTCTTCTGCAGCAGCTTCACCATCGTCCGCGTCATCACCATCCTTGCTAGGGTGTGAGTATTCTTTGAAATGTTGAGGATTTTTCCTGTAGTGATAAAATAACATGTGTGAGTAGCAGGGAAAGTTACAAAATATTGCGAAACATCAAGGCCATTTGCCGGAGGGCTCTCGATCGGAATATTAGTGGCGTGGAGCCTCAGTATCAGGCTTAGACTTGTTCACAAGTTGAGCTGTGAAAGCTGAGCTCGGAAAACAAAAACAAAAAAATGTCTATGACTCTTAAAACTGGAGTACGAAGAGCGCGAGGTGGCAACGAGAAACAAACCACTTTAATTGATAAAGTCTATATCGAGCTTAAAATCATCCAATCAAACAGAGACAATTTGTAGTGCCTACTGACTTCTTCATGACCCAGTGATGTGTCTTACAGTAATTAGAAATAGAAGACCCACTATCAGTACACATACCTGTAGCATTTGCTTCCATATGGACAGGATGGAAGCTTTGAAGTTTTGCTCTTGTCTTTCTCTGTTTTTTTCGCCTCTGCACGTTTCTGTTTTGAAAAAGAGAAAAAGAAATTTTGAGTTGCAGCTGTAATGCGAGCTACAAAGCCATTTGCCATTTTCCTGACAGGTCCGCGAACATCTGTCTTGACAAGGGACATGGTTATAGAGCTGCAGGCTTCTGAGGTTTTGTATATATAGCTTAAGATTTCAGAGCCTTTCGATAACTGAGCTAAGCTTTGCCGGAGTGTCGCCACAAAGTTTAAAGGTATCAGATTACATTCCAGAAAACGCGAAACAGTTAGCAATTGAAACCACGGGTATCCCAAGCTCCTTGGGAGTGTTGTGAACTTTATTGTATGACATTGCATAACAGCGTAAATATAAGAGTGTGTATGGGAATGTAACGATCGTATGCGACAGTTCAAAATATGGAAAAGAAATTGAATTAACACGACTTACTTCGACTCTTCTGTGCGTTACTTTTGTCTTCATGCCGTTTTGGGGCCATTTCAACACGATTTCGGCGAGTTTAGTCTCATCGTTTTCCTCACTTTATTTTCGAGTGGCAAAAACAACATTTTACGAACGAGCGCAACGAGTGAGTAAAACATGTTTTTTCGTACCGCAAAATAAAATTCAGATCTTCAAGCCACCGTTCAATTTTTCCGTGCAAGAACAACCATGAAAATGCCGGATGAAAATGAACAGATGGCAGATATGCCACTCGGGTCCCAGGTGTAACTTCGTATGAATTTTAAGAGTGGTGTATATTCCAGTTAACACTCGAGCGTGTCTGTATAATATAAAAAGCTACGAATACACAATTCAGGACTGGAAATTAATTAGCAATACTCACAGGGACAAGCTGCGACAAGCTTTACCCACCTTTGATGGAGGCTTAACTTCTTCTTCATCACTTCCACTGGAAGCATCCCTAGAAACTGGTTTAACTGGTTTACTCTTTTCAGGTCGTACAGGTTCGTAGTCGTCGCCACTGTCACTCTGTATTTCACGACTTTTTCTCTTTGCTTTCTTGTTTGCGGTGGGTGTAATGTCTTCATCGCTGTCGTCAATGCTATTTGATGTTATTTTCTTAGATGTATTTTTTGTCTTTTTTGTTTGCTCCAAATGTTTCTCTTCTTCATCGTCGCTGACAACAAAGTCTTCATCAGATTCTGCAGTCTTTTGTTTACGTTTGGTTGGCAATGTCGACTTCTTGGTAGTTTGCCCGCCTTTGTTCGCTACACGTAGATCAAAAGAAACTCAGATTAAGTTTTATAACAAGCAAAATTGAAAGGAACGTCCTTTTCGTGTATGTAGTACTTTGTGGTCTGTAGGCATTGAAAAATTCAACTTTGTTGGGCAACATTTAAGGTACCCAGAAAACTACAAACCCGCCATTCATTAATGCAACAGACAAGAATAAATAACAGAGTTACGGAGTGTTATCTATGAAGGTCAGTATCTTTCGAGAAAGGGTGACTAGGAATTCTCCTACAGCGTTGGATTACGTTTACGGTGAGCTAAATTATTACATTTGTGGAGGCGCGGTGGCCTCATGACTGGTGCGCTCGCCTCTGGATCGAGTGGTCCCCTTGGCCGAGAACATTGTTTGTAATCTTGGGCAAGACACTTTACTCTCACAGTACCTCTCTCCATCCAGGTGTAGAATTGGGTACCGGCGAATTCAATGTTGGAAAGTAACCCTGCGATGGACTAGCATCCCATCCTACAGCAGTTGCTTTACATGTATGCTTTAGAAACCGGGATAAGCTCCGGCCTGATGGGCCACTTGGCTCGTATGCAGACTTTACCTTTTTGCCTTACCATAACATTTAGCGGTAATACACAGGTGTTTATATAGCCTGCTTTATGTTTTTTTTTTTTAAGCCAGGCAAGAGTAACAAGATTTTGATCTTCAATACATACAGGCACCTGTTTTCTTCTCTGTACCACTGGTTGGAGTTTTCCCTTTGTTGTTTCCTACTTTCTTTGCTGGAGATTTTGTGTCACTTTTCGACTGTGTCAACCAGGATGGCAATTTGCGAGTCTTTTGTAACAAAGGAGCTGACTCCACTACTGGCTTGGATGGTGAACTTGTCTCTTGCTTAGACTAATACAATAAGTAAGCAATAAACATTAAGAAACACACAGTGAAAAAGGATTTTCATTCAAACATATCATCCTGTACGTAGTCCCTACATAGTATCGTTGATGTGCCCTTTAAAACTAAAAAAGGTAAAGGTAGGTAAAGTCTGCATGCGAGCCAAGTGGCACATCAGGCCGGAGCTTATCCCGGTTTCTGTAGCATGAAGCGACTAGGAGTATTTCTACTCCCCCCTGGATGGGATGCTAATCCATCGCAGGGTTACCCCCAGCATTAAGTTCGCCGGTACCCATTTATACACCTGGATGGAGAGAGGCACTGTGAGAGTAAAGTGTCTTGCCCAAGAACACAACACAATGTCCCCGGCCAGGGCTCGAACCCGGACCACTCGATCCGGAGACGAGCGCACTAACCATGAGGTCACCGTGCCTCCCAGAACTAAAAAAGGCTTGCTAATAATTCTTAGAAAACACTAGTAAATAGTAACACTATTCATTATTATGCCAGATGGCGAAAGGAAATGGATGTGACATGTGCAATTCCCTCAAACATACAAACTTTACATACATTGAGGGGATTGATGTCTCCCCAGTCTCCTCTCTGTCAATTGAAGTTGGGGGTTTTATGGGGGAATGGCAGGAAGCAAAGAAATTTTTTCACTTGCCCTTTCAGCAAGCTGTAAAGTTCTATGATGTACCAGCCCAAAAGTCATTCTCACTCCTCCCTAAATTTCTTGTCTCACAGCCCATCGGTCTAGTGCAGGACAGAATTCACTGGCTTGACTGCAAAATCCACTAATATGCCCCAGGCTATTGAACAAAACTAATTTTTCTTTGCATGGTGGGAATGGGAGTGGGAAATGTGACTTTTGAGAAACATACCTAATATAATTGTGCAGTAACAAAGAAATTCATACCTCCCCCCAGGAAGGTCATTAGAAATTCCAAGGGGATGGGGATTGAAATGAGGAGGGGGGGGGGGGGGGAGTATGGATATTTCTTGAAATGACAGAGGGGGTAACTGTGGTTTGTCTTTTAAGGCAATTAATTGAGAAAATTCTGAGGGAACTAATGATACAATGCAAATTGTCAATTAACAGCTTATAGGCTATCAGATTACAAAATTAATATGTTAAGAGAGTTATAAGACAGGTAAAGGTTTACAAAGTAATATAAAGAAAAGTAGAATACAGATCATTACCACAAAGGATCCAGAACTGATTGTTCCATCTTTGGGAGATTCTCTATCATCAGTGATGTTCACATCTGTCCCAGCCTCTTGGTGAGTTGTCAAAGATAGCAGTCTGTCGTCCAAAAATTCATCAAGGAATGATTCTGGAAAAAATTATATTCATTTGTTAACAAGTACAGTCTGAGCAAGTCATGTAGATTTACAGATTAAGGTTAATTACATTTCATCATGCAAAGTGATGTACATGTGTGTATTATAAGTTCTACAATCATATAAATAAGAGAGGGTCGAGTTATTCCTGAGTCCTTGACATTAGAGAAGCCAGCTGCCTTAATATAAGTTAGTGGTAAGTAACTTATTTCTGATTTTACAGTAGCATTAAAAGCCCACACTCATCCTTGCATCATTTAACCTGAGTTTGGCAATTTTTCATGTTTTTGCCATAAAAATTAAATTGAACCGAACACCTCTATGATGCCCACTTTCAACACAAATTCCTTGAGACAAATGTCACACGTTTCACTTTCCATTGATAATTTTAACCAAAATGGATAAGAATTGTGTTGTAAGGAGATCAACAGTTTCGAATGCAACTTCATTCATGCTTTGTCTTAAAGTTGTGTGGCATCATTATGACTGGATGCTGCTCCATCAAGCACTTTGTTTGGTTTTCCTGACAACTTGGTGGTCAACCTCAATCCCTGGCTCTCTTCACTGTTATGGAGAAAGACCATGGTTAAAGGCAAACATAATCAAAGGTTCTACTCTTTTGAGACTCAAAATCATAAATTAATTATATTGACCAATGAATATCAATGAAAACATCATTTCTCTCTCTCTCCTACCTGTAGGCACTTTTGATGACGCCAAAGGCTTTTCCTGATCAGGTGCCACAGTTTTATCTGTTACTGGAAGAACAGTATCTGTTTCCGTGCTTTTGGAGGTTTTTTCCTGTTCTTTTTCCACACCATTTTTGCCCAAGCTTCCCTCACAGATGACCTCATAACACAGGCTTTCAGGAAGCAGGGAGATGACATTGCCACTGTCCAGGTCTTTGGTTTCATCTTTCTTCAAGCTAATAAACTTTTCCTTTCCAGTGGCTTTGTAAAAGGTTGGATTGCTATGAAGCTGTAATATAAAAGGGATAATTTGAACAGTTATTGATGATCAATGCTGTTAAGCAACCAGCAAATACTAATTATTAGCAACTGTAAACACACTATGGAAAAACCTGTCTAATAGGAATAGACAGAAAGATTCAAAAATTTATACATAAGAAATGAGGCAAGATTCATGATGACATTTAAAACCCCAACGACAACAAACTATGTTTCCTTGAGTATTAGCGGCTAGGCTACTTATATTTTAGATATTTGAAACATAATACAGGATATGTCATTAGCACTGGGGGTGGAGACATACTCTTGTTTATATTCCCAAGTCAAAATGGTAATTACTTAGCTCTTATTAACCGAGCAGGAGGTCTGTATGGGAGAATCTTGACCAAGGTCGTGAGTACAGACCGAACTCCGTGAGGTCTGTACACATGACCGAGGTCAAGATTCTCCCATACAGACTGACTTAGCCCGGTTAATAAGATGTTTATTATGTGCCAAAGACGAAAACTTTAATTCGTTTAATGTAACTGGTTTGCTGACATTTTGCTTGCAAACGGAGATGAGCTTAACTTGAACCCGCCGAAATTTGCTCATTCTCTTTACTTTTTTTTTTTTTTCTTTTTTTTTTATCAGGTTTCTTGGCACTTCCAGAAATGATTGAGAAGAAAATAAAAGAAAACAGTGAACATTTTTGTATTTTAGTTTGCTACTTTTTCAACGCAAAATGAAACTGGTCTAGATGCCAGTCTAGATGGGAAAATCTAGACCGCAGTCAATATCAATTTCAGCCAATCAGATTCGTGAATTTGGTAGTTCCCAGTCCTTGTGAGACACAGCCATATAATGAATTCATATATTAAGTTTTAAATAGGGGATGTTACATGACTGTGCAGGGATACATGTATAAATTTTATCATCGAGTGCTGATGGCATTTCTCACAAGTTAGTGCAGCAAACGAGTATCAGAGACATTATTAGCACAAGAAGATGGCATCCCTGAGCAGCATGTAATGTTCTGTTTATCATTGATATTATACATGTACATCCAAGTCTTATCAAATTGAAAATGTTTAGTAATAACAATCACTTTAATAAAATGCAAAGATAAAGTATGTTTGCTTCGCAATAAAATGTTATTTTGATTCTGTCTTAAAAAGTCAAATTTATTATCTTCAGTGATAGTGAAAAAAAAATCTACAACAATCAGATGCTTTAATATAATTGGCTGACATTTCTGTTACCTCCACAATATCAATAACTGCACATGTGAGGGGAAAAAATATATTGTAAGACTTATAACATCTTCAAATTGCACAATGAAGAAATCACATTTTAGGAAGATTACATCCTGATATTACTTACATCAATAACTATATTAACAAAGCGTCTATTTCCATTTATTTCATTATACTGTATTTGTCTAGATTCCTTATCCATGTCTTTAATATGCGCCAGTTTTGCAATGGGGACATTGGAAGGGAGTACTTTAATATTGGAATTAAAGTGAGAACAGCACTCAAAGTGGGTGGGGCAGGGGGAGGGGGTAATAATAAGGAGGGAGCTTATTGGAAGGAGAGAACTAAATGAAATCATTATGGTATGAGATATGCCAACTTACAGAGGACCAACAAGAAAACAATCACGAAAGACGCAATACAGGAAAATTACCTTGAACAGTGCCTCCTTGAAAATATGACAATAAAACAGCAACTATGTACATGTACCTTAATGTAAGGGGGCTTAAGGGGGGGTATTGAAAATACTGGTCAAGTGACGTCAAGTGGGGGAGGCCAGGGCTGGGGGACTACCATTTGAAAGAGTAATATCAAAAGTGTGCAAATAGTAGACTTGTTTACAGCTACATGCTGTAGGGTAATACTTATGCTGTCGGAGACATGCCTGACAATTATCAACCAAAAACAGTGTTACCGTTACAAGCGGTCTCACGATCTCCTGACAATAGAAGATGTTATACATACTACGATTCGAGACGCACTAACACGCGTTTTTCACAACGAACGATGACGGAACCTATTTATATGATGACTTACGGGTAAAATAGTGAGTTTTCCATCTGTCAATTCCAGAACTGCGTGCGATCTCGACACTCGTTTATCAGAAACCTATTGGTGAAAGAGTTCACGATATAATAAGCATAAAGTGATTGAAAAAATACCGCATGTTTACATCAAACAGCTGTAGGCGAATGGTTCTTTACCCCTAGGAAAGGTCCCCTTCCGATTGTAGTTTTACCCCGGGGAATCGCAATGTCCGTTCCTCCTTGTTGAGGCCTCAATATAAAGGTAGCCATTTTGATTGTAATTTCATCATAGCTGT
Source organism: Orbicella faveolata (assembly GCF_042242905.1). Taxonomy (NCBI): domain Eukaryota; kingdom Metazoa; phylum Cnidaria; class Anthozoa; order Scleractinia; family Merulinidae; genus Orbicella; species Orbicella faveolata. The sequence goes on from NW_028301552.1 coordinate 14,249,138, forward strand.
AGTGCTGCTGAAGATCGAAGGTCCATTCGCTGTCTGAGAGACTGTCCGAGGTTTGTTTCGCTCAGAGGCGCTCAGAAGACTAGAGAACACTCTGCGGCAAATTTTGCGCCCGCGGACAGAGAGCAGTTCGCTCGCGTTTAAAGCATAAACTATGTCATGTATGATTCATAGTCTGTTTCGCGATTGCGACAACCTGGTTCTCGACGACTGTAAACGACTACAGTTTAATTTTGAAAAAGGCGAGGAAATGGAAAAATTAGACTTTGATTCCACTCTTTAATGCGTCGTGTGTTTTCTATCAAAGTATTCAGGCTGAAACTTCTAGAGTAGCATCCACGTTCATCGCCACCAACGCAGCCTCGCATATAAGGGTGGTAAAGGGTATTTTCGTGACTCGTGATCGGCCCTTTTTTTTTCCCGTGAAATGTGAAATGGCTAATTTTTTCCTCGTGAATCGTGATTTCCATAGTCGCCGTGAACCGTGATTTTCCAAAACGTTCTCTTTTATTTTCAGTGAAGCGTGAAATGCCAATGTTGTATTTTTCGTGAATTGTGAAAGGGCTGCTTTATTTTCCGTGAAACGTGATCTATACCCCCCCCCCCCCCCCCTTTATCACCCTCACATATTTACATTCAAGAAGAAGAAGTTGATTTTTAATAGAGGAGCGTTTGAGAGGGCGATCATATTCATTGACCTAGTGCACAGTGGGATCATATGTTTTTCTGGGTGAAGGATAGAACTCAGTACTGAGCTTTGTTCTTTGTTTCGTTATCCTTACTCAAGTGGGCCTTGCTCAACTTATTAGACTCGAGGTAGTTTACAAGGTTAGAAAATAAGAAAAAGTAATTGCAATAACTTGAAGCTTCTGACCGCAATATTGAACTGAGCTTTAATTTGGTTATCAGTTTCATTTTTTCATCAGTCGGCGAAAAGTATTAGGTTCACCATTTCTGTTCCGTAAACTACGAAAAGGAAGTGGGGGCGGTTTTTTTTCCCCTGATAATGTTTTTTCTTGGAATTCGAATTCAAATTCATATATCAATTCCTCCACTACTTTATGGTGTTATTCAGCATCAGTTCTATCTTTGCCCCCCTGTGACAAGTTTTTTAAACGCCGCCCAAAGTATTTACATGATCAAAGATTTTACGCTGCCAAATCGTTATTATGTGTTTTCTGGGTATCCCATCAATTTTAAAAAAGTAATAACAAGGCGAAACATCTGTTAAGCTATAGTCTACTTGTATTGTCCCCTGTAGACAGACCCAGCTAGGCGATAGGCTAAAAAACTATATTCATGAGATGACAAATATTTTCTGAATCATCTTCAGGAAATTGCTGTCCTTTTAAACGGGCGCTGTCACAGAACACCCAACTGAATAATATAGCTGCAAAAAATGGCAGAAAAAGCGGAATTCACCGCCGTAAAAGGAGATGAAGATGCTGCTCTTAGTCCACAAGAAGACAAAAATGCTCGCCGCGGTCGTAGAAGGTGTATCGCAGTGACTGCAGTGGTTGTTATAGTATTGGTTTTGGTTGCGTTTATTGCGGGCTACTTAGTGAGGCGAGCGGTCAGTCCAGGCTGCGAGGAAGAAGAAAAAGATCGCGACAAACATACAAATGGAGATAAGGAAGCGGAAAAACACCACAAGGAAGCGATAAAAGGAATCTCCAAAGAACGAATTGAGGAAAGTTTGAAGTAAGTAAACAGATGCTAAACAGTTAACCGCCTTATTAACTTTATGTTAAAGTTAGGGAGTTTAAAATAGGCGTGAGTATTATATAGTCTTTAAATTGACCCGATCGCCTGATTCCTTTACTTCAAGAGGTTTAAGGGAGTTCAAATTTATAGAAACTAAGTTATTATGCAAAAACTTTCTCTTATGAATGTGTAATTTTGACAATTGTGCTGAAATTTTCTGAATGTTTACTGATCGCGGATGCAGATGAGCTTGCTTCTCGTTTGTTTTGATTCTCGAACGCCGAGAGAACTCCTAGCCAACGATCTTCAGACTGTGAAGAAACTTTCGATCGTTGTCCAATTTTGTTTTCATTTTTTTTTAAATCGATCCAACTCAAAACGACTGATATAAGGTGTTTATCACGCAAAAAAATATATATATATTGCACGGTTAATTATTTTCGTGACATTATCAGGGTATATATCTGAAGGAAAAATTGAACTTGACTCTTAAACAACGAACACAAGTCTATAACTAAACTAGTCATTTGAGGGTGGCCAGTTGAAAGGCTACAGCACACACCAGGTATTGTAGCATTCACGCCTCTAGCCTTCTATTGCCTTAAGTTAGCCGTATTGTTTGTATTAGCAGGGCGGAAAGAAAAAAAAAAGTTTTTCCTCAGTGTCAGCTCGAACTGGCAAATGGTTGTTTAGCACACCTCGGCAGATAATACTTTTTTTAGTTATTTCGGTTGTCTTTAATTGATTTTTCCTACCTTGAAAGTTATTTTGTTGATAGAAAGTCTTGATAAGCTCAAGCTATCAAGAGTTGTCCGACCTGAGCTTAAGTTGATTATCGCCAATACATTTATGCGTACAAAACCACAAGGAAAGTTTGCTTCAGAAATCTGGGATTAAGTTTCAGTCGAATATTATTATTCAGTTTTCACGAAAGAGGCTAGTAATTCGGTACGGCAAAAGCGAGTCGTTTTTTGGGGGGGAAACTGGTTTACAATTTATTGGTAATCTACATCAAAACATAAAATAAAAGGTCACGAATATTGATTGAAATATTTACCTGGTTAGCTCCCTGCTCTATTGTATTCGATTTCCTTTTTGCATGTAAATGATCACCTGCCTGTGAAACTGGCGTTTTATTATGGCTAAGAACATTAACGATTTCCAGTTTCTCTGGAGCAGACATTTCGGCTATTAGCAAAGTGTTTAACTGTTTTCCCAAGATAAGCGAAACCTTGCATTAGCCGCCGACAAACAGTCAACCCTGATCTTTGGATATTCCACGGAATTACGGTAATATCTGAAGCCCTCCCAAGATCTCCGAGGATTTTCCGACAACCCACGAAGCTGATCCGAAGTTCAAAGATTTCCTCGGAAATGGCTAATCTCACATTCAGATTGCTGTTTCACTTTGGTTCGACATGACTAATGTATAAACTAAGTCCAAATAATTTACACTGACGTTAAATCAGCTCCATTCAAAGGGTCACGAAGTCTCGACCAAGCAAACTGAGAGTTTTCCGACAAGGAGCCCCGTAAATGTGCTACAGCCCTGAAAAACATGTATGAAACAAAACTGATTTTTGCAGTTTTTGGAAGGATTCGTATCATCGCATCTGTCGTTAATTCAGCAAGGATATTTCAAACAGCATAGCAATACCTGGTGGGCTTCGGTCGAATTTCAAATCAGATTGTTTTAACAAATCATCGAAAGGTTACCCCCATAAATTTCGGAGCGATTAGAACGGACCGTCGTGTTGATAGTCTCGTGTGTTAAAGCTTAAAGTCTGGATGAGAACCAACTAGACCTTACGCACCAAAACGGAAAAACATTTCCGAGTAGATATGGAAATAGGCTCCTGTTCTGAAACTTACGATGCTAATGCAAATCATCGAATCAATTTACAAACATTTTCTTAGACTTTTATAAAGAGGAGTAAAATGCAGTGACGACGAGGACCTATTTTCCCCTGACTCAGTATGGGTTGGTTAATCTTATCATTTTCATGCTAAACCTTGAAATCTACTTAGCCTGTAACAGTCATTGCCAATGACTGTTGATAAAAGCCGAATAAATTTAGTCATACAAAACAGTATGCTCGTTTTGCATGACATCTGAAATCATAGGGAAAAGCTTTCGCGAACCGACGGTTACTTGTCACGCTATCAGTTAGCTCCAATTTGTTGTGGTTTTGCTGACCAATCGGCCATTTTGAAAAAAAAAAATTACATATATTGTTCGAAGTCAGGTTAGAATTATATGTCGTCACACTTTTGATCCTTTGGTTTCAATTATCTGTAATGGTTTACGTACTTGCCATCGCCAGTCTCCGATTGAGCTTTTATAAAGCCTTGGGTGTGATGCAGTGGAACTGAGAATATGGATGGTTCAGAACTCTTGGCTCATTACGGAGATGGCCTCACAACAACTAGCTACTGATTCAAGTTCAAAATCCCATATGCTAAGAAGAACGTTTTTTTTTTTCGTATTTTCCAAAAACTATTATCAACTGGGACGCCTTCCCGTCGAGCAAGTTACCTCTAGTTCCTCAGATTCTTTGAAATCCAGTCCGTCAGCACTTTTGAATAATTATTTTCGATTCATTTAGTACTTTAAGGACGTTCGCGCAAATTGTTTCTGCGCATCCTTACTTCGCACGCAAATTCACACGCCACGTCATGCATGAGAGCGCAAGCTAAGTAATAAAATGAGCAATGATTGGGCAGATAGCCATTGCTATAGCTTCGCCTGGATTTAACGATCTTGGACATTCGGTGACCCCTACTTTTTTTTCCTAGAAACAGATTTTATTTACAATTATCTCCACATTGTCCAAAAATGAACAAAAAATCAATGTGGGAAGTTAAAAAAATTTCAAGACTTCTGTCCACGGGATATCGAATCCTGCTATCTTGCGGCTGCATGGCACGTGAAACTATGGTCGCTAAATGCGAACTTGTTCTTTAACCATTTGAAGACCAAGGGTACACCAAAAAAATGCCGTTTTTAACCCTTAAATCAGTTTTTTTGGCTGCCATGACGCTAAATGGGCCTTAGTTTTACTGAAAAAGCTATATTTTCCCGAACGGATAGATTTCCCTAAGATTAGGTACAAAAATGTTAAATATTTTAATTTAGTGCATGCGCATAAGCTAAATTTTGGACGTCCACTTAAACAATATTTGGCAGAGAAAATTTCACTTCAAAGATCTAATTGCAATATTTTTGAGCTTACAGACACTGTGGCCTTATTCGCTAACGAAGCCCGATTTTATCAGATTTAGGGTGTTCTTCCTGGCATGTTCTCTCCAAAACGAAGTCGGTGACCCTGCATTTTTTTTTTCTTTTACATTTCTGACATAACTAACTCATCATCTTACAGTGGTAAAAGTCTCAAAAAAAAAAAAAATCAATGTTGGAAAATTTTCGCGCGAACGTCCTTAAAATGTTTATTTATTTATTTATTTATTTATTTATTTATACATTATTTATTTATTTCAGTATTCATTTCAGTATTCGTTTCATTATTTATTATTTATTTAATATTTTTACAGTGGGTGTGTCGCCTTGAGATTTGACCGACTCAGCCTATGTATGTAGTTGTTAGTACCCAATCCGAAACGAGACAGATTCCACACAGGTATGCACAACGGACCTATTTAAATCGTCCCCGCGGTTATTTGCGTTATTGCATCCGAACACCCAGCTAGTGCTTCTCTGCAAAAATGTCTGAAAAAGTGGAATTCACGTCTATCAAAGTAGACGAAGATGTTACTCTTAATCTACAAGAGGAAAACAAATCTCAACGCCGACGCAAGATAATCCTAGCTGCGATTGTAGTGGTTGTGATAGTGCTGGTCATAGTTGCTTTCGTCGTGGGTTACTTTGTAAGGCGAGCTGGCAAGCCAGGCTGCAAGGAACAAAAAAACACATCGCGACAAATATGAAACTGGAGATACGGAATCACAGCATAAGGAGGCAGTCAAAGGAATCTCCAAAGAACGGATAGAAGAAAGCTTGAAGTATGTTTAAACAGATGTTATAATTTATTACTGCAAGCGACGTTTAGGAATGTTTTGACCATGTAACAAAAATCTGTCGTTAGTGAAGAAGGGAACAACTCAGTATTAGCTGGTATTAGTAAGTTAGCCAAGTTCGTGAGTCGTATGCGGCAAAATTGCAAAGCTATAGCTTTGCACATTCGGGAAACTTTACAGAGGCTGATGCTGATACTTTGGGGCCACAATGGTGACCCCATCAAACAAACGCCAGTTTAATATGCAGATTTCGTACTGAGAACCATGCAGTAATTACAATGTTGCAAGATATGATCGTCCATTTTAAGGTGCTCTTTCCAGCGTTGTCGATAGGGTTTCGGTATTGTGCCAATATCTAACCGGCGTTGAAAAAGGAAACGAAATAGGAGAAAGAACAAAAATAATTAGCGTGGAAGGATCGATTGACCTAAATCAGCGAGCATTAAAGTGATTTGGACAAGCACGACTAGGTTTTGTATCAGGGTTGAAAGCCTGATGGCTGAGTCTGTCAGGAGATGTCAGGAAGAATTCATTTGTCTCCTCTGTTCCCCTGCAAGAAGCAAGAAACATCGAGAAGTTGTTTGTGGTTTTGGAGAAGAGAGGGAGAGAAAGGTACTGAGACAAACCAGGGTGCATTGTTTTCAACTCTGAAATGTTCAAAGTGCGGAACATACTCCGACCTTTGGCATATTTGCGGCAAACATTCATATTAAGGCTTTTCAAACAGTCAAGAGCTTTAATTAAGCCATTGTAAGGAGTCGAGATATAGAAAATAGAACTCTGGGCTTTTCCTTATTGGACAAATTCAAACCAGACTTCTCTCGGTTTATACAATTATGTTAAGTAATACAAAAACTGAAAAAAAAACACACACACACGCAAAAACAAAAACAAAAACAAAAACAAAAACAGAAACAGAAACCAAACAAAACAAAAAACCATTCAAAACAAAGCAAAGTTAACATTTTTCTAACATCAGTCAAGACGTTCATTAATTAGTTATGGTTGATCAGCAGTCCTTTAAATTCCTGCGCGACGCTTAACATCTCGCAGAGTCTTTAACCAGCAGTCTGGCTCTATTTTCATTAAGCTCGCTTTTAATCGAGGGTACATTCCATGGACAGCAGCGCTGAGACTAAACTGAACGGAAATTTATTTTCAATGTTGTTCTTTGTTGATAACCTTGATCTAAACTCTGCCCTGAACGTAAAATGTTAATTGAATTATCCCTTCGATTGTCGGCCTTTGTTTTACTTATTATTCGTTTCAAAACGCGAGCAACACAACACATCATAGCAATTTTACAGTAACGATCCTTTCAGAAACATTTACAACACCACGCGTGAAGACCTGGTCTACGTATCATTCTAAGGGCGTTTTTCACGTTTTTCTAGATATCTTTTTCGAAAACATCCACACAACTTTAACCCGAAAACTTTGGTCTTTTAAACGCGCGTGATCTAGTTAAAAGCAGGTCGTTCACAACTAAAGGTATATTCTTGGATCCAATACTGAACGAGAGGGACTGGAACGTATTAACACGCGTTTTCTAAAAAAAAATTAACACTGACATTTATACCTGCAACAAAAACATGGAACGAAGTTACCGGTGGCTCACGGCTATTGTCCAAGCTATGAAAGTTTGCATCGACAACGAATCCTAAATCTATTTGATTTTAAATAGCATGGGAACTGTTCAAGAGTGAGATCAAAATCAAAAGAAATCTCGAGTTGAGCTGGAGTGTTTTGTTTTTTGGTGAGCAACGTTAGATTGAAGGCGACAAAACTATCCAAGCATCTTTGTTGCCGCGTCAATGGCTTCATCCGCTTCCCCACGTGGTACACAAAGTGAATTTAACTTCAGCAATGTGGGACTGAGAGAAGATTTTTCGGTAGAAGACGAGTATATTTACGATGATTATGACACAGAACCGCTCCTTAGTTCCCAGGCGGACATGGAGCTTTCTCGGCAAGAAGTTTCTCGACATTTTGGCGGAAATAGATATTCACTTCTGAAGCGCGACGAAGCGGAAACAAACACAATAATACCAACAAAATGGAGATCCAGACGTTGTGTAATGAGAATTTTTGTTGTGCTACTGTCATGTGGATTTGGAGCCATGTGCGGATATTTTATATCTAGAGAGTACATTCCCGCTTGCAAAGTCGCACTGTTATCTCATGGGGGTTTACAAAATAACGTGTCCGAGCCATCCGTGCTTGAAAGTCTCCACATGCAAATAATTAATCGAATTTCAAGTAGAAATATAGAGGGATTTTTAAGGTAAGTTAGTTTGTCTAAAGATGTGTATTATTGAAATGGAAGAGAATTCAAAATCACGGCATAACTCCTTCTTTACGTGCACACATACAAATAACTCGGGGTTAAAAGTCTGATAACTTTAATATAATTACAGTTAGGTGATTCCTCTCAAAGATTTTAATATACATATACCTTGATATCGATGACTATTACATTATACTGTCTATTAGCCAGCAGTTAAATTTCTTATCAGGGTGAAAACAAAAGAATGCCGGCCGGGTCAATTTTCGTAGTCGAATGAATTTCAGAGAGAGTCCTTGGGAGTTAGAACTTTACTTGTTGCTTCCGTCTACAGGATTGCTGA